>NW_026734050.1:0-25255 GCF_028476545.2 Physella acuta
ACGTCACGTGGTGCTCAATCTTCTGCCCTATTGGCCAGTAATCGAGTTCAAAGGTCAAATGGTTCACTTTAGGTATTTGATCAGATGTACCCAGTCATCAAATGTCACAATGAGATTGACAAGTCTCGCCTAGATCGATCAAGTCTCATTATCGTACGCACTTTTTTTTCTCGGGAACTGACACAGATACGTTACTGTGTGGCGTACTGATACACAACTCGGTGAACTGATACACAACTGGCACTACTTTTGTAGCTTCACGCTGGTGTAAACACATTTCTTACTGTGTGGCGTACTGATACACAACTGGCACTACTTTTGTAGCAGCTCTGACACAGCCATATTTCGCTGTGCTGATTTCAAAAACAAGTCACGTGACACTCCCGACGATCAAAATCTCGTGCCCGTGTGTTTAATTAATTTAAAAAAAGTAATTGTCCCTCCGAGAGCCAGTCCAACAATGGCCGTATCAAATCTCTGGCCCATCAGTCATGGGATGAACTGATCCCCGCTCTTAGATCCGCTGCCATATATTATTCATACTCCATCTAGCTCCGGCCTGCCTCCAGCCCTCCCCCCCCCCCTCCACCAAATCCAGCCCTAAGCCTGCCCGGATGTTCAAGATCGAGTCTGGTTGCCATGGTGAATGCGCCGCCATCTTTAATTGTTTATAAAATTCTGCGAGGGGTTTTTGGCTGTCAAAGATCTCTCACCAAGTTGTGGTCAAGTTTATGACGTCATAGGTTTGGCTTGGGGTCAGTCAACTTGAGGGGTGAGACGGTGTGACGTCATCATGTGTGGTCGTCTCCTGGTCAAGGCGTGACCTCTCGTATAACTTTGAGATCTCGTTGGATTTGTATGAGATTTTTCCCATCTTTAAAATCTTGTGATGGAAAACAGATACCCTCAGACCAAAAATGACACCCTGAGACCAGATGACACCATAAATCCAAATGACACCGTCAGACCAAATCACATCATTGTACCAGATGACACCCTTAGACCAAATGACACCCTCAGACCAAATGACACCATCAGAGAGCTAAGCCCGCAGTGAAGCGATGCCAAGATGAAAAGTGGGTATTACGTCACCACCGGAAGTCGAGGAATTCTGGGAGAAAATGGTGAGAGGGGAAAAAACTCTGGCCTCAAAGGAAGTCACGCAGACGAATCAATCCCATAATTCCGTGTGATCATCTTCTGACTCTAGCCAGAGATCAAGTCATGTTCTGGGGAGAGCGGGCATAAGGCAGGGACAGATTCTTCTCTGTCAGTGGGCATTAGGGCAGAGAGAGATTCTTCTGTCAGCGGGCATTAGGGCAGGGAGAGATACTATGCAAACGGGCATAAGGACAGAGATAAATTCTTCATTAGGGCAGGGACTTGTTTCTCTCCTTTAAAGATATTCGTTTGTTTGTCTGATATTAAGAAGAGTCCACTCCAAACTAAGCCCTTTTTCAGTAGCGACTACCATCAATTCCAGACTGCCGTAATTACTTACCTAATCAAGCAGGGCATATACGTTGTTGAGTACTTTCAAGTTGACTACAAGTAGATGGTCGGGACATCTTCAAACGGCACAATCAAGAAATCATATTTTGGTCAGTCTAACGACTAAATACTTTGGTTAGTCTAACGACCAAATACTTTGGTCAGTCTAACGACCGTATCCTCTCATCAAATATTTTGGTCAGTCTAATGACCGTATCCTCCCAGAAAGCCTGACTTACGTTTTGCAAGCTGGCATTTTTTAAGTGGATTTTTTTCTCATGGCCCGAAAAATGGCCACGCCGTGGATTAGTTGGATTAGGTTTGGATTAGCCTTATTTAACGTCTCCGGCGCTCAGCCAATTATTTTTCTCGCGGCCCGGCAGTTAACCAGACTTGACGGCAATGTGTTTTTTAAGTGTACACAATAATATTTTTACTACACGGCAGCCATTTTAAACATACGCATAAATATTTCTGGTAATTAGAAAACTGCTTATTAAAAATGTTTTGAGTATGAAATAAGAAACAAGTTTAATTTTTTTTTCTAAACAAATTCGCAGATGTTTCTTTTCCTGTTGGGATTTTGCCAGCGAACAAATCACACATTCCTGATGGTGAGTAGATTCGGTTGTCTGACGGTCTGTTTAGTCTGTCTGTCTGTCTGTCTGTTTAGCATGTCTGTTTATCTTTCTGTCTGTCGGTCTGTCTGTCTATATATTTGATTTCTTCTATCATTGATTCTTTGTGAGACGTCTATCTGTTTTGGTGTCTGTTTGTTTGTTTGTCTTCCCGTGTGTGTGTCCATGTCGGCTGGTCCATGACGTGTTGACCATAACCAAGGGTGAGTACAGTCCCCTGCCAGAGCACGAGGTTCCCCCAGGTACACGACGACAGGTAGAACTGAGAGCTAATTGTTGTCTTAAAACTTTTGTCTAATTATTGGTGAGTTTCAAACAATGTTTTAGTCAAGGCAGACAAGTGTTTAAAGTCTGGTAACTCCAGGTAACTAAACGACATTTGTTATTATTGCACACATATATGTCTATTATTTCCCTTCCTACACTTGTTCAGTGTGTACGCATGTAACAGCTCCAATTAGAATGAATTTCAAATATTCACGAAAAAAAAAATGTTCGTCCGTCTTTGATGTAACACTGACAACAACAAAATTGATCGATTGATGGGAGAAAAAAATTAAACAAGGGACGTAATCGCGAGAATTAATTCCCTTTTTTTTCCAACAGATGAGAACGCCATCTGGGTGGGTCACTCGCCCAACGTGTTCATGGAGCGGCTGGTCAACATGGAGTCGCTCGAGACGCCCATGTACATCACCAACAACGTCCAGGGGCTGGACTTCGCCTGGCCCCGACTGTCCGGCCTTGACATTGCCGTGAGCATCTCCGGCGTGTTCCTGATCCCCAACTACCGTGACCTTGAAGCCGTGGACGACACGGCGCTGTTCATGTTGCTACAGGACAACAGTCAGGACATGAAGGACAAGTACAAGTTTGTACAGAAACATTTCTGCAGGTAGGTGGGCATATGTGGGGGGGGGGGGGGGGCACATGAAGGACAAGTACAAGTTTGTACAGAAACATTTCTGCAGGTAGGTGGGCATATGTGGGGGGGGGGGGGGGCACATGAAGGACAAGTACAAGTTTGTACAGAAACATTTCTGCAGGTAGGAGGGCATATGTGGGGGGGGGGGGCACATGAAGGACAAGTACAAGTTTGTACAGAAACATTTCTGCAGGTAGGTGGGCATATGCAGGGGGGGGGGGGTTCTTTCAGGTAGGCGGGCACGAGTAGGGGTGGGGCACATGTAAGGCAGTGAGTCTGACTTCCCCTCCCTCCCCAGACTAAACCTTCTCCCCTCCCTCCCCAGACTAAACCTTCTCCCCTCCCTCCCCAGACTAAACCTCCTCCCCTCTCTCCCCAGACTAAACCTCCTCCCCTCCCTCCCCAGACTAAACCTCCCCTCCCTCCCCAGACTAAACCTTCTCCCCTCCCTCCCCAGACTAAACCTCCCCTCCCTCCCCAGACTAAACCTTCTCCCCTCCCTCCCCAGACTAAACCTTCTCCCCTCCCTCCCTCCCCAGACTAAACCTTCTCCCCTCCCTCCCTCCCCAGACTAAACCTTCTCCCCTCCCTCCCCAGACTAAACCTTCTCCCCTCCCTCCCTCCCCAGACTAAACCTTCTCCCCTCCCTCCCCAGGCACCCAGTACCAGACTAAACCCTCTCCCCTCCCTCCCCAGGCACCCAGTACCAGACTAAACCCTCTCCCCTCCCTCCCCAGGCACCCAGTACCAGACTAAACCCTCTCCCCTCCCTCCCCAGGCACCCAGTACCAGACTAAACCTTCTCCCCTCCCTCCCCAGGCACCCAGTACCAGACTAAACCTTCTCCCCTCCCTCCCCAGGCACCCAGTACCAGACTAAACCCTCTCCCCTCCCTCCCCAGGCACCCAGTACCAGACTAAACCCTCTCCCCTCCCTCCCCAGACTAAACCTTCTCCCCTCCCTCCCCAGACTAAACCCTCTCCCCTCCCTCCCCAGGCACCCAGTACCAGACTAAACCCTCTCCCCTCCCTCCCCAGGCACCCAGTACCAGACTAAACCCTCTCCCCTCCCTCCCCAGACTAAACCTTCTCCCCTCCCTCCCCAGACTAAACCTTCTCCCCTCCCTCCCCAAGCACCTAGTACCAGACTAAACCCTCTCCCCTCCCTCCCCAGACTAAACCTTCTCCCCTCCCTCCCCAGACTAAACCCTCTCCCCTCCCTCCCCAGGCACCCAGTACCAGACTAAACCCTCTCCCCTCCCTCCCCAGACTAAACCTTCTCCCCTCCCTCCCCAGACTAAACCTTCTCCCCTCCCTCCCCAGGCACCCTGTACCAGACTAAACCCTCTCCCCTCCCTCCCCAGGCACCCAGTACCAGACTAAACCCTCTCCCCTCCCTCCCCAGGCACCCAGTACCAGACTAAACCTTCTCCCCTCCCTCCCCAGGCACCCTGTACCAGACTAAACCTTCTCCCCTCCCTCCCCAGGCACCCAGTACCAGACTAAACCCTCTCCCCTCCCTCCCTCCCCAGGCACCCAGTACCAGACTAAACCCTCTCCCCTCCCTCCCCAGACTAAACCTTCTCCCCTCCCTCCCCAGGCACCCAGTACCAGACTAAACCTTCTCCCCTCCCTCCCTCCCCAGGCACCCTGTACCAGACTAAACCTTCTCCCCTCCCTCCCCAGGCACCCAGTACCAGACTAAACCCTCTCCCCTCCCTCCCTCCCCAGGCACCCAGTACCAGACTAAACCCTCTCCCCTCCCTCCCTCCCCAGGCACCCTGTACCAGACTAAACCTTCTCCCCTCCCTCCCCAGGCACCCAGTACCAGACTAAACCTTCTCCCCTCCCTCCCCAGGCACCCTGTACCAGACTAAACCTTCTCCCCTCCCTCCCCAGGCACCCAGTACCAGACTACTACTACCTACAGCTGGAGGTGATCGCTAACAGGACGGCCAAGGCCCAGGTGGTCATGTGTGACTCGCATGACGTCACGGTGCCACGCTGTCCCCCACACCACAAGGACGGCACCAGGTACCTGCAGTGGGACATCAGCCAGCCCTGCCCCTTCATCAACACTGTAAGTTATCAACAGCAACACTGTAAGTTATCAACAGCAACGCTGTAAGTTATCAACAGCAACGCTGTAAGTTATCAACAGCAACGCTGTAAGTTATCAACAGCAACGCTGTAAGTTATCAACAGCAACAACGTGTGATCAGCCGTGTGACGATGTTTGTCCATCCACCTCTAGAGCCAACGGTTTGACAAGTATTGTTTAGGTTAGGTACCATGTGATCAGCTGTATAGCCGTGTGAAGATGTTTTTCCATCCACCTCTAGAGCCAACGGTTTGACAAGGTGACTGGCGGCCGCAACAGTGTCGTTTGCACGGAGGAGACGGAACTGCTGCGCAAGGTGTTCCAGAGTTCAAGGCCAACGACCCAGGAGTACATGTTCCCCTCCCAGGAGTGTACCAGCAGCCAGAGGGAGTGCAGCCAGTGTCTGGAGGCGTCACAGTGTAGGGAGAACAGGAACAATGTCAACGTCTGTAAGTCCTGGTCCTCATGTCCTGATGTCCCATGTCCTTATGTCCTGGTCCATGTTCTCATGTCCTGGTCCATCTTCCAGTGTAGAATTTATTTGCTATCAGTGCTCATTAGACTATGGGTAAAAACATTAAGATGAGAATTCTCTTTCAGCCTACCTCCATGATAAATTAAGATGAGAATTCTCTTTCAGCCTACCTCCATGATAAATTAAGATGAGAATTCTCTTTCAGCCTACCTCCATGATAAATTAAGATGAGAATTCTCTTTCAGCCTACCTACATGATAAATTAAGATGAGAAATTTATTTCAGCCTACCTCCATGACAAGTACTGTTGTGGCATCAGTTGCTACACCAAAAGTCACTGCCAGAAATATTACAGTCCTGCATGTCCTCCACCCAAAGTTGAGTGCGGATTAGGTGAGTACACATTTGAACCTGTGTTATATATTACTAGTGTGTTGATAAATTCCCCCCCCCCCCCAGTCAGTACCACAACACCCCCTCCCCCTCTGGTCAACTGTCTGTACCCCTCTTTGAGAATACATATTATCCATAATCCATTCCCTTAACTAATACCTAACCCATGTTATATTATACCTTTAACCATCTTTCTCCCAGGAATGCTGTTTTATTATCTGGTAAAAAAAAATTAAAATCAAGTTTACGAGGAACGTTTTTATAATAATATTAAGGAAATACTAACATTAAATTTGACAGCAAATGTTAACATTGTATTGACAGAGAATTTTGACATTGTATTGACGTTGAATGTCAACATTGTATCGACAGCAAATGTTACCATTGTATTGACAGGTGATGTGAACATATTCTCCCTGTACCCAAACTTTGATTCGATGACGCACCAGTTCGCCTGCCACCTGAAGTACGAACCACCACAGCAACTGTACAGCATCAGCTACACCATCCGCGCACCATCCATCAACCTCAACATCACACCACAAAACTTTACCGTCAGCTCCAGGTCTAGGGAGGATCATGAGAAGCGGCTGTCCAGGTGGGTAGACTGCTGTCCTGTCCAGGTGGGTAGACTGCTGTCCTGTCCTGTCCAGGTGGGTAGACTGCTGTCCTGTCCAGGTGGGTAGACTGTTGTCCTGTCATGTCCAGGTGGGTAGACTGTTGTCCTGTCCAGGTGGGTAGACTGCTGTCCTGTCCAGGTGGGTAGACTGCTGTCCTGTCCAGGTGGGTAGACTGCTGTCCTGTCCTGTCCAGGTGGGTAGACTGTTGTCCTGTCCAGGTGGATAGACTGTTGTCCTGTCCAGGTGGGTAGACTGCTGTCCTGTCCAGGTGGGTAGACTGCTGTCCTGTCCTGTCCAGGTGGGTAGACTGCTGTCCTGTCCTGTCCAGGTGGGTAGACTGTTGTCCTGTCCTGTCCAGGTGGGTAGACTGTTGTCCTGTCCTGTCCAGGTGGGTAGACTGTTGTCCTGTCCTGTCCAGGTGGGTAGACTGCTGTCCTGTCCTGTCCAGGTGGGTAGACTGCTGTCCTGTCCTGTCCAGGTGGGTAGACTGCTGTCCTGTCCTGTCTAGGTGGGTAGACTGCTGTCCTGTCTAGGTGGGTAGACTGTTGTCCTGTCCAGGTGGGTAGACTTTTGTCCTGTCCAGGTGGGTAGACTGCTGTCCTGTCCTGTCCAGGTGGGTAGACTGCTGTCCTGTCCTGTCCTGGTGGGTAGACTGTTGTCCTGTCCAGGTGGGTAGACTGCTGTCCTGTCCTGTCCAGGTGGGTAGACTGTTGTCCTGTCCAGGTGGGTAGACTGTTGTCCTGTCCAGGTGGGTAGACTGCTGTCCTGTCCAGGTGGGTAGACTGTTGTCCTGTCCTGGTGGGTAGACTGTTGTCCTGTCCTGTCCAGGTGGGTAGACTGTTGTCCTGTCCAGGTGGGTAGACTGTTGTCCTGTCCAGGTGGGTAGACTGCTGTCCTGTCCAGGTGGGTAGACTAGCTACTGCTGTCCTGTCCAGGTGGGTAGACTGTTGTCCTGTCCTGTCCAGGTGGGTAGACTGCTGTCCTGTCCAGGTGGGTAGACTGTTGTCCTGTCCTGGTGGGTAGACTGTTGTCCTGTCCAGGTGGGTAGACTGCTGTCCTGTCCAGGTGGGTAGACTGCTGTCCTGTCCAGGTGGGTAGACTGTTGTCCTGTCCAGGTGGGTAGACTGTTGTCCTGTCCTGGTGGGTAGACTGTTGTCCTGTCCTGTCCAGGTGGGTAGACTGCTGTCCTGTCCAGGTGGGTAGACTGTTGTCCTGTCCAGGTGTGTAGACTGTTGTCCTGTCCTGGTGGGTAGACTGTTGTCCTGTCCTGTCCAGGTGGGTAGACTGTTGTCCTGTCCAGGTGGGTAGACTGTTGTCCTTGCCAGGTGGGTAGACTGTTGTCCTGTCCAGGTGGGTAAACTGTTGTCCTGTCCAGGTGGGTAGACTGCTGTCCTGTCCAGGTGGGTAGACTGTTGTCCTGTCCAGGTGGGTAGACTGTTGTCCTGTCCAGGTGGGTAGACTGCTGTCCTGTCCAGGTGGGTAGACTGCTGTCCTGTCCTGTCCTGGTGGGTAGACTGTTGTCCTGTCCAGGTGGGTAGACTGTTGTCCTGTCCAGGTGGGTAGACTGTTGTCCTGTCCAGGTGGGTAGACTGCTGTCCTGTCCAGGTGGGTAGACTGTTGTCCTGTCCAGGTGGGTAGACTGTTGTCCTGTCCAGGTGGGTAGACTGCTGTCCTGTCCAGGTGGGTAGACTGCTGTCCTGTCCTGTCCAGGTGGGTAGACTGCTGTCCTGTCCAGGTGGGTAGACTGTTGTCCTGTCCAGGTGGGTAGACTGTTGTCCTGTCCAGGTGGGTAGACTGCTGTCCTGTCCAGGTGGGTAGACTGCTGTCCTGTCCAGGTGGGTAGACTGTTGTCCTGTCCAGGTGGGTAGACTGTTGTCCTGTCCAGGTGGGTAGACTGTTGTCCTGTCCAGGTGGGTAGACTGTTGTCCTGTCCAGGTGGGTAGACTGTTGTCCTGTCCAGGTGGGTAGACTGCTGTCCTGTCCAGGTGGGTAGACTGCTGTCCTGTCCTGTCCAGGTGGGTAGACTGTTGACCTGTCCAGGTGGGTAGACTGTTGACCTGTCCAGGTGGGTAGACTGTTGTCCTGTCCAGGTGGGTAGACTGTTGTCCTGTCCTGTCCAGGTGGGTAGACTGCTGTCCTGTCCAGGTGGGTAGACTGCTGTCCTGTCCAGGTGGGTAGACTGTTGTCCTGTCCAGGTGGGTAGACTGCTGTCCTGTCCAGGTGGGTAGACTGTTGTCCTGTCCAGGTGGGTAGACTGTTGTCCTGTCCAGGTGGGTAGACTGCTGTCCTGTCCAGGTGAAGTAGACTAGCTACTGCTGTCCTGTCCAGGTGGGTAGACTGCTGTCCTGTCCAGGTGGGTAGACTGTTGTCCTGTCCAGGTGGGTAGACTGTTGTCCTGTCCAGGTGGGTAGACTGCTGTCCTGTCCAGGTGAAGTAGACTAGCTACTGCTGTCCTGTACAGGTGAAGTAGACTAGCTACTGCTGTCCTGTCAGTAGCCTGTTCAGTAGTGAGGACTTTGAAACTAACATGTTCAACCAAGGACTGAAAAGATTTTGAAAATAAGAAAATAAAATTAAATAATTGTTAAAAAATTTTTTAATTCAAATCTAGCTTTAAGCATTTACCACTAATTATGATAACATTTTTCAAACAAAAGGGCTTTTGTTAGAAAAGAATTTGTTTCTTTTTGTTATGATTAGTAAATTAAAATTTGGGGGTAGGGGTGCTGTGATAGGGCTGATATTACTAGTAGTTGACGCATGATCCAATGAGTTAAATAAATGTCCTACTTCAGCTTTGACTTTATAAACGCCTTCCACGACACGAGATACAAGGTTGAGGACGAACTGATTCTCGTCGGGGACCACTACGACTTCATCAGGAACTTCGACAACCTGATGAAGCCTTGCATCGTGCACAAGATCAAGGACCCCGCAGAGCTGAGGCGGGAGAGAAAGTTCACACAGGACAGCTACACCAAGCACGTCTTCATTCAGTTTGAGAAACCTTTTCTCTACAGCTCACTCTCCTGGCACAGTGATCAGTGCCAGAAAAATATCTCACAGGTGGGCCAAATAAATCATTTCCAATTTTCATTTCATTTGTTCTGCTTAATAATGACTTGATGTGGAACAGTTTTTCAATTCATTTATCTTGCTGCTAAATTATAAAGTCAATAATTCTCTTGTTTTCATTATTGTTGTTCGTAATAAAAAAAAATTAAGAAAAAGATTTAGCCCAAGAAAACAAATTAGCTGCAAATTTCATCTAGGAAATAATTATACTTAACATTTGTTTAGTATTTTTGCTTTCAAAGCGTAATTTCTGAGCAGCGTTATCTTAATCAAAACATTTCCAAGCTGAATTATCCCAATCAAAACATAATTTCTGATCAGATTTATCCCAATCAAACAATCTACGAGGAAGATTTCATCCCAATGTTAGCCAGAAAAAACCAGCACGATTCCCCCATCAATCAACAAAACTCTGGCTTCATGTACCAGCTTAACCAGAGAGACAGGGCTCCCTACATTAAATTTTACGTAGAACGTAAGTGCTGTCAAGCTTTTAGTCTTATGTGGAATGTAAGGTGTTTTCTGTCAATGTTGAAGTTTAATTGGAACGCAAGTTTTGTTTAGTTTAAATATTATTGTACAAAAATTTACCAATGTTTCTGCCAAGCTAAATTAGCCTTTAAGAAATGCAAATGTTCCCGACCTGGTTTGACCTGTTTTATATTTATCTGGCCACCCCAGGAGGGAAATCTGTGCTGCAACATCTTCAAGGAACGGTCATCAAAGGGAAGCTAATCCCGAGCAGTTTGTTTGGGAGAGTCTCATGGAACCATCAGATAGGGAAGTGGATGCTCGATATTTCAGGTACACCAAGATCTTCTACATTTTTTTTTAATCTTACAAACTGGTGGTCGGACTTGGGTGGTAACTCACAATAGAACTCATTTCAGTCTTTTATTTTTATGGTTATTTCCCCTGAACATTGTTAGACTTCCCATGACCTGACCCCCCATGACCTGAAACCCCCATGATCTGACCCCCCCCCCCCATGATCTAACCCCCCATTGTGTCCCCCACAGGCCACCAGGACGCCTACCCCACCATGACCTGACCCCAAATGATCCGACCCCCCCCCATGACCTGACCCCCCCATGACCTGACCCCCCATGACCTGACCCCCCCCCCATGACCTGACCCCCCCATGATCTGACCTACCATGGGCTGACCCCCCATGATCTGATACCCCCATGACCTGACCCCCCCATGACCTGACCCCCCCATGATCTGACCTACCATGGGCTGACCCCCCATGACCTGACCCCCCATGACCTGACCCCCCCATGATCTGACCTACCATGGGCTGACCCCCCATGATCTGATACCCCCATGACCTGACCCCCCATGACCTGACCCCCCATGCTCTAACCTCCCATTGTATCCCCCCACAGGCCAGCAGGACGCCTGCCCCACCATCCTGAGTCTGAAGATCTTCACCCAGCTGATGACGGGCTGTGCCGGTCACTTTGACCTACTCATCAACTGCCCACGTGACTTCTCTGTCCAGCTTAACTTCTCCACCGACCTGAGCGATCTGCCGGACATTTTTGTCGTGCAGGTCAACGACTCGTCCACCAGCCATAACCTGGTCCTCTCCTCCATCTACCCGCCCCTCCATGTTGACGAAATGGGCCAGGAGAACCCCTCACCCCCCAGCCAGGAGCTGACCTCAGTGGGGGGCGCCATCAAGACATACTCCACGTGGGCGCCCATCTGTTTCATCGTCCTGCTGACACTCATCGGCCTGCTCGTCATCTTCATCATCCACACCTGCATCAACGCTAGAGTGACAGGGAACCTGACCCCGGGCCGGGCCGACACAGAGACCCCCCAACAAGAGACCCCACTACAGGCCCAGGACGGGAAAATCAAGAACGCTAACTCCAGCTCACATTTCAAACACAAAAGAAACGTTCTGATTGGCTGTTTTATTTTCCTCTATGTGATCTACTGTGTGCTGTTTTCCTTCACCTTGACCTTCAGTGTGGTGTATTTCCCCATCTCCATGTACTGGTCAAACATGACCTCCCTGAACCAGCTGGGTCACGTGGTAGGGGCGCAGGTCGACCGTCTGCTGCATGACATCAGCAGGTTTGAACAGGACGAGAGGGCGCGGCTGTTCTCGCTGTACCAAAGACAGCGGACAGCCTGCACCGTCCATCTTGAACAGGAAAACAGACGGCTGTTGGACGACTACCAGCAGACGACAGCCAAACAAGTCCAGGCGATCTTTGTGGAGAATGGAACGTTGCACAACTTATCCAACGCCATCATCCAACAGAACGCGTCGGTGTACATGCAGCAGATTAACGAGTTTGTGGCGGACTGTAACAAAACAGTGGAGGCCATTGTTCAGAGATTCCAGGCCAAGTACTATCATTTCCTGAGCGACACGGTGCTCAACGATTGGCTCAAAGTCCCGCGCCAGATTTTCCTCTATCAGGAGGGGGAGGACGTGAACAAACAGTTCCTCTCATCCACCTGGGTCAAGCAGTTCGCTGTGTGGCTGGAGATTGATAAGGCTGAGGAGTTGTTGGCGGTGGCTGAAAATGTTTTCGGACGGTAATTTGTATTTTATCATTTTTTGATTAGTCTATCAAGTGCAGCCAGCTAACTGAATTAAAGTTTAAACAATGGCGGGGACCGGTTCAAACGAAAGGGAAGTAACCAATAAAATCTGCCTGAGTTCTAATACACAACAGAGTTAAATACCCTAGTCAACATTAAATTTTTCTTTTTCAAAACTTGCACATATCCAATAATTAAAGTATGCTAATTAAAAATAAATATTGCTACATGTTTAAGTAGATGATGAATAGTTTGTTTAGAAAAAATTAGCCAAAATATAGATGAGAAAAAAAACAATATACACGATTAATTAAAATAGGCTTGAAAAGTTGGTTCCAAATAGTTGTTACCAGAAAGCATATTTTTCAACCAAAATTTAAATTTTTTTAACATTTGATTAAAAAGTACAAAATAACTTTTAGTTTTATTAAGGCTAGAAATATTCAAACGAATAGTCATTAATAATATAACAGTAAATTAGCTAACACTTATTTATTTAGGATTAGTAGAGTCTGGGTGTTAGGGGATGTTATATTAAAGATAAATAAACTACTAAACTATACCTCATTGATCACTATTGAGAATTTTATCTTGAAAAACAATTGTGATTTTTTTAATTTTACTTTCCCTGGCCATTCCAGTTGATTATGTTTGAACTGATAATTAATTTTAAAAGGCTTTTCGATGGCTTAAATTAAATACAAAAACATGAAAATGAGGTTAATCTATGGCTCCCAAAAGGCCTTAATTTTTAAAAATGTAACTATAATTTTATTGTTTGCCAAATGTTCTTAAAGATTTTTTTGAAAATTTCAGTATGATTACATAGACTTTTCAAGCCTATTGTAAAAATGTAAAGTTATATTATTAGCAAAGTGTGATGTAAATCACTTATGCTAACTAAGCTCTAGTCACATGACCTCTCCAGTCACATGACCTAAGCTCCAGTCAGATGACCCCCACCAATGTTTACAGCTCACTGTAAAATAAAATTTAAAAAAAAATTGCATAGGATTTCTGTATGCTAGTCGATTACATGTAGGTCTAAATTAATTAATTGATGTTCATTAACCTATTTTGTTAACTCCCCCACTTTAGGATGTCCAGCATTGAGGCGCCCCGTGTGTCGGCCTTGAACTTGACCTTCCCCAGCGTGTACCCCCACGTGATGAGCCTGGAGCCAGCGTTTGACTACCACAACCACTCCTACACCTACATCGTCCAGCTGCCCATGACCAACCAAGAGATGCAACACTTCAACCTGACCCTGTCGCCCTCTGGCTCGGAGGTTTTAAACTTCAGAAAAAAACGTCACGTGGACGAGTTTGGTCTGAGTGGGAACTTGATGTCAAACCCTGACAGTCAGGAGTTTAGCCACACCAGCGCCAGGAGCACTGACGTCAGCCCGGGCAGCACGTGGGTGGATGACGACTTGGATCATTATGCCAGATATCTTTCTGACAATTTCCAGAGCAAGAAAAAAATTCGATCCAGGAAGATGAAAGACACTGAGGACGTAGGGGAACTGTTGTTTGAGGAGAAAGATACAACAAGGGAGGGAATTCAGAACGACGAGCGTGTCGAGAATCTTATTTTAGATCAGTCGTCAGACAGCTATAAACTAGACAGCCTGCCTGCTGACCCGGACAGCAGCAAGTCGCAGGACAGCAAGATCCCGTACATCTTGATTGGAATCTTCCTGACGCTGGACATCTTTCTCTGGCTGTACCGCTTCTCATGGTGTAGTGACCAGGTCTACGCCGCCAGACACGGCTACGCTGACCGCATCCCCACAGACGAAGCTTGCAAGCACTTCTTTGAGATCCAGACAGCGTACCACCTGCCCACTTTTGAGCACCCGCACGACGAGTCGTCCGGCTACTACGTGGACATCAAGGAGCAGTTGAACCCCGAGAAGGACTCGCCGGACATCACGTTCCTGCAGGACCTCCCTAAACACAAGGACAACAAGGACGACATTCTGCAGAAGATCTGGAATGAGAAGATGAACAAGTCCAAGGAGATGGGATGTCTGGCACAGTGCTGCCTGGTGCGGTGGTGCTACAGCGCCAAGAAGATTCTACAGAGATTGTTTTTGTCCAAGCTGGCGTGGCAGGTACATCACATTTTTTTAATATATTTTTTCAGATCAATATTTCACATTCAAAATTTGTATATTAATATATCCCTTTCTAAATCGTTTTATATTTTAATGTGACAAATTTATTTTAAATAAGATTCCTATGCCCCCTATCATCATGATACAGCCTATCTTTAGTATTTATGTCCTCAGTAGAGTGCTGTACCTCCATTAGAATAATCGAGCCTTAAGATGTATAAAACTTTTTTTTAACCCTTTCAGACAAAAAATAATTAAAATAATACTTTTTTTAACCCTTTAAGAAATTTTTTTTTTATATAAAACTATTTTTTAAAGCGAGAGTAATTTTCCTAGCTAATCAATGCAGCACTTCTTGTTCTATCTCCAGATATTCAACTATTGTTTTTCTATTGCAGGGGTCAATAACCTTCACTGCCATCCTGTTCATCTGTTTGTTCATCTACTGCGTTGAGTTCTGGCTGACCCCTGAGACTTTCAGAACCCTGGTGGGGGGTCACTCTGCTGCAGCAGACGTCATGTGGCACCTAGAGTCCAGTTCTCACTACCTTCAGACCCTCGCCCAACAGCTGACCTTGGAGCTGGAGAGGGTCAAGGACATGTGTGACCACGAGGTCAACACACTAACAGACATTTTTTTTGCCACAGTTAACATGCAGGTAATCAGATTTATTTCAGGTCCAAAACTTTCAGGTCCAAAACTTTCAGGTCCAAAACTTTCAGGTCCAAAACTTTCTGGTCCAAAACTTTCTGGTCCAAAACTTTCTGGGCCTAAACTTTCTGGGCCTAAACTTTCTGGGCCTAAACTTTCTGGTCCTACACTTTCTGGTTTAGAACTCAAGCTGCAGTCCATCCCACATTTGTGTTGGCATTAAAAAAGTTTATGTTGCTTACATGATTGGCTGTGAAATGTGTACATAACATAACAAAATTGACATGGAAGTAAAATAAAACAGTTGTACAGTTCTCCTGATCACAGTTATCAGAATGTGTGGGGAAATTGTTGCCAGATAAAAATCTAGCTAAGGCGATCTAATAAAATAAATTATCAAGGGAGAACTGGCTTAACCAGAGTTTCTTCCAGGCATCTCTTCAAGGGGGGGGGAGGGATCAGAGACCCCCCCCCCCCCAAAGTAAGTCTACTGCCCCCCCCCCCCCCTCCCCCCCCTCCCCGTATGAAATGAAATTTATATAGAAAATATATACTTTTAACCATATATGCCCCCCCCCCCGAAGAAAGTCTAAAGCCCCCCCCCCTCCGAAAATTTCAAGTGCCCCCCCCCCCCGAGAAAAAAGTCTGGAAGAAACACTGGGCTTAATCAATACTATTATTAAAAAGCAGTACAATTTAAGATACATTTTTCTAAATTATGCTTTAAGTACATTTGACATCATGCCATGTGTGTACATTTACTTCCCCCGCCCCCACAGACCTCCATGTTTACCACGACACTCCAAAGGTTGTGTTATGAAGCAAGGAAAGACAACTGTGACAAGCTAACTGTGTATCAGTCAACAGGGGGGAGAATTGTTGGCTGCAACTTCCTTCCCTTGCAGGCCCAGACCTACCATGGTAAGTAAAACTTGGGTCTACCACACCCACACAAAACCCACACCACCCAGTCCAGCAACCCACCCCACCCCCCCACCCAGTCCCACGTCCCAACCCACCCCACCCCACCCAGTCCCACAACCCACCCCACCCCACCCAGTCCCACAACCCACCCCACCCCACCCAGTCCCACAACCCACCCCACCCCACCCAGTCCCACATCCCACCCCACCCACCTCCACCCCATCCAGTCCCACAACCCACTGTCCCACACCCCCACATCCCACCCCGCCCAGTCTCACAACCCCCACCCCACCCAGTCCCACCCCACCCAGTCCCACTCCACCCAGTCCCACCCCACCCAGTCCCACCCCACCCAGTCCCACAATCCACCCCACACTCCCACCCCACCCAGTCCCACATCCCACCGTCCCACAACTCACCCCACCCCACCCACCTTCCCCACCCCACCGTGTCCCACAACCCACCCTCCACCCAATCCCACAACCCACCCTCCACCCAATCCCACAACCCACCCTCCCAATCCCACAACCCACCCTCCCAATCCCACAACCCACCCTCCCAATCCCACAACCCACCCTCCCAATCCCACAACCCACCCCCCCACCCACCCCCACAGCCCACCCCGTCCCCCACCCCACCCCGTCCCACAGCCCACCCCGTCCCACAACCCACCCACCCCCTCCCGACCCAGTCCCACAACCCACCCAGTCCCACAACCCACCCAGTCCCACAACCCACCCAGTCCCACAATCCACCCCACCCCACAACCCACCCCCTACCCCCCCAATCCCACAACCCCCCCCCCCCACCCAATCCCACAACCCCCCCCCCACCCAATCCCACAACCCCCCCCACCCAATCCCACAACCCCCCCCCCACCCAATCCCACAACCCCCCCCCCCACCCAATCCCACAACCCCCCCCCCACCCAATCCCACAACCCCCCCCCCCACCCAATCCCACAACCCCCCCCCCACCCAATCCCACAACCCCCCCCCCACCCAATCCCACAACCCCCCCCCACCCAATCCCACAACCCCCCCCCCCCCCCACCCAATCCCACAACCCCCCCCCCCCCCACCCAATCCCACAACCCCCCCCCCCCACCCAATCCCACAACCCCCCCCCCCACCCAATCCCACAACCCCCCCCCACCCAATCCCACAACCCCCCCCCCCCACCCAATCCCACAACCCCCCCCCCACCCAATCCCACAACCCCCCCCACCCAATCCCACAACCCCCCCCCACCCAATCCCACAACCCCCCCCCCACCCAATCCCACAACCCCCCCCACCCAATCCCACCCAATCCCACAACCCCCCCACCCAATCCCACAACCCCCCACCCAATCCAAACCTACAACCCCCCCACCCAATCCCACAACCCCCCCCACCCAATCCCACAACCCCCCCACCCAATCCTACAACCCCCCCACCCAATCCCACAACCCCCCCCACCCAATCCCACAACCCCCCCACCCAATCCCACAACCCCCCCCCCCCCCCACCCAATCCCACAACCCCCCCCCCCACCCAATCCCACAACCCCCCCCCACCCAATCCCACAACCCCCCCCCCCCACCCAATCCCACAACCCCCCCCCCCCACCCAATCCCACAACCCCCCCCCCACCCAATCCCACAACCCCCCCCCCCCCCCACCCAATCCCACAACCCCCCCACCCAATCCCACAACCCCCCCCACCCAATCCCACAACCCCCCCACCCAATCCCACAACCCCCCCCACCCAATCCCACAACCCCCCCACCCAATCCCACAACCCCCCCCACCCAATCCCACAACCCCCCCACCCAATCCCACAACCCCCCCCACCCAATCCCACAACCCCCCCCCCACCCAATCCCACAACCCCCCCCCCCACCCAATCCCACAACCCCCCCCCCCACCCAATCCCACAACCCCCCCCCCCCCCCCACCCAATCCCACAACCCCCCCCCCCCCACCCAATCCCACAACCCCCCCCCCCCACCCAATCCCACAACCCCCCCCCCCCCACCCAATCCCACAACCCCCCCCCCCCCACCCAATCCCACAACCCCCCCCCCCACCCAATCCCACAACCCCCCCCCCCCCACCCAATCCCACAACCCCCCCCCCCCCACCCAATCCCACAACCCCCCCCCCCACCCAATCCCACAACCCCCCCCCCACCCAATCCCACAACCCCCCCCCCCCACCCAATCCCACAACCCCCCCCACCCAATCCCACAACCCCCCCCCACCCAATCCCACAACCCCCCCCCCACCCAATCCCACAACCCCCCCCCCCACCCAATCCCACAACCCCCCCCCACCCAATCCCACAACCCCCCCCCCCACCCAATCCCACAACCCCCCCCCCCCACCCAATCCCACAACCCCCACCCCCACCCAGTCCCACAACCCACCCACCCCCACCCAGTCCCACAACCCACCCCCCACCCCACCCAGTCCCACAACCCACCCCCCCCCCCCACCCCACAACCCCCACCCCACCCAACCCACCCAGTCCCACAATCCACCCCACACCCCCACCCAGTCCCACAATCCACCCCACACCCCCACCCAGTCCCACAACCCACCCTCCCAATCCCACAACCCACCCAATCCCACAACCCCCCCCCCCCCCACCCAATCCCACAACCCCCCCCCCACCCAATCCCACAACCCCCCCCCACCCAATCCCACAACCCCCCCCCACCCAATCCCACAACCCCCCCCCCCCCACCCAATCCCACAACCCCCCCCCCACACATTCCCACAACCCCCCCCCCACCCAATCCCACAACCCCCCCCACCCAATCCCACAACCCCCCCCCCCCACCCAATCCCACAACCCCCCCCCCCCACCCAATCCCACAACCCCCCCCCCACCCAATCCCACAACCCCCCCACCCAATCCCACAACCCACCCTGTCCCACAGCCCACCCCGTCCCACAGCCCACCCTGTCCCACAGCCCACCCCGTCCCACAGCCCACCCGTCCCACAGCCCACCCCGTCCCACAACCCACCCACCCCCACCCCACCCAGTCCCACAACCCACCCCCCACCCCACCCAGTCCCACAACCCACCCCCCCCCACCCCACAACCCCCACCCCACCCAACCCACCCAGTCCCACAATCCACCCCACACCCCCACCCAGTCCCACAACCCACCCTCCCAATCCCACAACCCACCCAATCCCACAACCCACCCTCCCACATCCCATCCCACCCAGTCCCACCCAGTCCCACCCAGTCCCACAACCCACCCACCCCCACCCAGTCCCACAACCCACCGTCCCACAACCCACCCCCACAACCCACCCTCCCAGTCCCACAACCCACCCCCTCACCCAGTCCCACACCCCCACCCCACAACCCACCCACCCCCACCCCGTCCCACATCCCACCCCGTCCCACAACCCACCCCACCCAGTCCCACATTACAACCCACCGTCCCACAACTCACCCCACCCCACAACCCACCTTCCCCACCCCACCTTCCCCACCCCACAACCCACCCGCCACCCAGTCCCATAACCCACCCCCACCCCCCCCCCCACCCAGTCCCACAACCCACCCCCAACCCCCCTCCCCCCACACACAATCCCACAACCCACCCTCCCAATCCCACAACCCACCCACCCAATCCCACAACCCACCCCCACAACCCCCCCAGTCCCACAATCCACCCCACACCCCCCAGTCCCACATCCCACCGTCCCACAACTCACCCCACCCCACCCACCTTCCCCACCCCACATAGTCCCACAACCCACCTCTTTCAAACTTTCTACTCACGTCTTATAAAATTTTAACTTACCCTCTTTTAAAATGCTCTTCAAATAAAATGTGCACTTCCCTGTCTCAAACTTTCCCTGTTAAAATCTTACAACTCCCCTTCCAGATGTGAGCCTGAGTAGCCTGGATGCTGCTATCATGGAGAAGGTGGCACCGCTGCTGGAGCTGGTCCAGTGGATGCTGGTACTGTCCACCTCTGTGGTAGTGACCATCCTCTGCCTGCGGCTCCTGTGTCAGGCAGTGACCTCAACAGTGAGGAACTACCTCCTGCTAGCCGGCCACCTGCCCAGGGTACGCGTGTACCAGTCAGAAGAACAGCACCTGGCAGCCACGCAGGTCAACACCACCATGCAGCGCAGCCAGTCCTGGGTAGAGAGCTGTGAGAGCGGGGTCTACCTGGGGGAAACAGAAGACACAAACAAAGAGGAATCCAGATAGCAATGGCACCGCTTCCTCCTCAAACTCGGCACCAAAGATTTGTTTTCAATTTTCATGCGCTGGAACTTCCCCCTTCCCCCTAGACTAACCGCAACTGCTTGTAAAGTTTGTTACTTGGTATTGTCACGTTTTCTGGCTTAACCATTATCCCAGCTAGATTAGCCCTTTATCCTAGCTAGATTAGCCCTTTATCCCAGCTAGATTAGCCCTTTATCCCAGCTAGATTAGCCCTTCCAAGATGAACCGTTCAGATGGCCGACAGATTAATTTTGTGATTTATTACCTGGAAATGCTGTAAATAAAAACTGGACAATGGTTATGCAGCTGCTGTCTGCCAGTGATTTAGTCCGCACCTATTTTGTTAGTCTTTGTTGATGTAACTACATGTACCGGTATAACAATTCCATAATAAAAGTGTATCATTGCAATATGTACATTGACTTGACCTTGTCAAAGCCCAACCTTTTTTATACTGCTTAGTCTACATCACTTTCTGTACAGCTTTGCTATTTTAGAGTTTGGATACAACTCTGTATATACATTAGTCACACGCTTGTTTATTTAAAAACCTTTGATATATTTCTATTCGCAGATATAAGCGAGTATTTTGTCAATTAGTAGTTCAGTTATCAACTATCTGTTTTCTTTAGCAGCTAAGTGGGATTTGGGGAGGTGGGATTACTTAATCAAACTTTCTAATTTAAATAAAACTGCTACAGTTTATTTACTTGTCAAGTAATGAAGGCAAAAATATGAAATTATTTTACAAGTTGAGATCAACTGTACCTGTGGCCCTTACCTCAGTTTGTTGAGGTGTATCAACTCTACATGTGGCCATTACCTTAGTTTGTTGAGGTGTATCAACTGTACATGCGGCCATTACCTCAGTTTGTTGAGGTGTATTCTGGTTTTGACTAGAGTTGAATAGATATGCGGAGGTCAATTCATTTGTTTAGCCCAATGCCGGACCAATATGGCGGGTGTATTAAGGTGAGGCTTGCTGAAATTAATCTTGACCTGGTAACAAGAATGCACTGAAAGAACGTTTCAGGATTATTTTTTTAGTTTTAGAATTTTATACAAGTCTTATAGATTACAATAGATTTTTTAAAATTGCATTGACAATCATATATAATTTCATACTTGTTTGTGTAAATATGTAATTATCAATATTGTTAATTGAGCATTCAGTTTGTTAATTACTTAATGTTTTTTGACATAAAATGGGTGTCAATGCTGCTAAATACTTGGGGCACAAACTCAGCTGTTCTTTACTTGACCAACTGAGGAAAAGCTGCTAGATTAGCTTGAGGGGGGATCACTCTAATGCAGTGTAAATAAAAGCACAAGACAAGCAGTAGCTTTCAGTCCAAGGTTCTGTTTTGTTAGATTCAAACATTCCTGACTTCATTTTCTTCAGCTAAGGAACCTAACCTAACACTTTTTCTCAAAACTTGGTGTTAAGAAAAGCTTGAAAATTAAATATCAAGTAAATTCTATACAATAAGGATTTAGTTTTATTTTTAAAACAGTTTTATTTGTAATACATATTTTAAACATTGGAATTAAAAATGAACTTATGTATGGTATTTTATTAGCCAACTTTCAAAACTATAAGAGCAAATATCTAAGCTAACACATTTTAAGTCATCTAAAACAATACTCATCACTAGACTGTACAAAATTCATTTTCAATATTTCATTTATTTGATTTATATATGTATATCCATGTTTTCTTTACTTTTTAATATAAATATACATTAATCTTCATTCTTCACTGCCACCTGAAACTATTGTTATGCCTTTTTGTTAAATAAATAATCTAATCCGTGTTAAAATAATCTAATCCATGTTAATTCTGTTTTTTTTGTTGGTGTATATACATTACCGAAATCATCCCCTTATTTGAGGGGCGCTGGTTGATAGGGTGTAAATATTTCTATTGGCTGATGCTCTGCTCTTGATCGTTAAACTTAACTGGGTCCAGATATTTATATATATATTTATAGTTAGATGTTCACTGTGCTAAAGATTCAGTACATTTTCACTTGATCCATTGGATCAATTTTAAATATATAATTTTTTTTTTCATATCTAACAGCCATTTTAAGTAGATAAAATCTAATATGAATCATCCAATAGGTTCAAAAGATAATTGTTTTATTTTCACTAGTTCATAGTTTATTTGTTTTTGTTTACTATCACATCTCCTAACAAACCAGACTTGCTAATGTAACAATAGTACAATAGTTGTAATGGTGATTTTTAAATTTTTTATTTTTGTATTGATTGACTGGATAGAAAGTATGGAACTCAATTTTTACTACAACTACAACCATTAATTATTACCACCACTACAGCCATTACCGTTATGAAGTAATTAAGTAAAATCATAAGCTACTATTTTTCAGTTAGCTTTTGTTTTTTTCTTACATTGATTTTATACTTGATGCAAGAAAATAAAATCTAAAAGCTTGAAGTAGAACTTTGGACAGATAGATCCATACTACTAGATCTATCAAGGATCATTATACTCTCCAGTTTCTGTTGTTTTTTTACTTCCAATATCAAATATAAAAATAGAAATTTTTAAACTGCTAGTGAGAGATGGATGACAGCATTTGGTTGTAAAGGGGGATGACTCGAAATTAACGTCTGCTAATTGATGTTGTATATGTTGTTGAAATTATTTGTATTGAAATAAACTTTATTTTATGCCTACATGAAAATGTGCTTGTTATTTTAAATTAAACTTAACGTGAGGGGGTGACGCAATTCTTGATATCAGAGGCTTGGTGGGGGGGGGGGGCGTTCGGTAAATTCGAGGGTGTTTAAAAAAGCACCACAGAAAATTTCTATAAAGGGGTAGACTATAATCAACGACACGCTCATTGCGGAGGGGGTGGTTCGGACTTTGATGATGACGTGTGAAGGGTGGGGGGTTGGGTATTGTGAGACCTCCCACTTTTGCATTTAAAAAAATTATTTTAAAAAAAAATAATTTTAATACCTATGTAGCATTTTTAAACGAAAATGTTGTAAAATATAGTAATTGAGCCCAATTTCAATAGCAAACTGAAATGATAATAGATCAACGCAATTTACATATACACAAAGATCAACTAGCAATGTTTTCGACCAATTCAAACTTTTTTTTAACCTTAATGTTTTCATGTAAGGGAAGCAACTCAATTTTTAAATGTCCGGTTTCAGTAAATAAATCTGCAATTGATTTAATTTATTTGTGGATGTCGCTAAGTTTAAATGATGATGTGTGACTACGCCAAACAACAAGCGTGCAGAGGTGTAGCCAGGGGAGGGAGAGTGGGGCGCCGACCCTGTGGGGTCGCCTACTAGGGAAGTGAAAAAAAAACTTATTGTGAGCTGCATTACTGAGTTATAAGTTAGTCAAAGTTAAGATAAATAGACTGCTACTTGTCTTAACGGACTGATTTAACAGTTTTTCTACATAAATTTTGTGACGCCAAAATAAAAACATTTCTTGTTCATGTACTGGTAAAACCCAACTTGAAAACGATCTATAGAGGCGTAGCGAGGGCGGGGGTGATAATAGCACCGGGTGACACCGTTTAGGAGGGGGGGTTACACCAATGCAAAGAAGCTTATACGCATACATTTACATATATTTAAATTATAGGACTATGTAGGTCGACAAAAAACACACACGGACACACAACTGACACACACACACATATATATGTAATATATAAAGCTCAATTATGTATGTAAAAATACGTTTGTTTGTTTGTCGTTGACATACTTCCATGGATTTAAGTGTTAGATAATTAAAGTCCTTATGGTCTAAATTTAAGAGTTAAAAAATTAATATTGAAAGTTTTGGGAAATAATTTTCATTTATCAAACTGAAAGTAATAATTTTCGGCATGTTCATCAAACACAAGTTTTAAAAAAAATATCATCTTTTACAAAAATTCTAATTATGTCTTTATTTAGTCCTATAGCACTTACTTCCCTTTGATAAATTAGGAAAACACAATCATTTCCCTTTATAAAACCATTTTATTAGTGGAAAAGAATTTACTTTTTATTACTTTGTTTTGGTGTTGGGGAAAAAAATAATTACATAATTAGCGGGGATTGATCAAGTGCAAATGTTGTAGGTATTTTACGGATAAGCTTGGAGTATTATAATTGTTCATTAAATTGAAAACAGTGGCGTTCGTTTAAGTGAGTGCAAAAGACTATGAATAAGTTGGGGTACTATAGTCGTTTTTAAGCTAAAACAGGCGATTCCGCCCCGGGCTAGACTGTGAGCACTTTGCGTTTATGTTCGCGTTAGTGTTTTCTTTGTGTTTAGGTTGGATTTGCGTTAGTGGTTGCGGTTTGATTTGGTTCGTTTTTGTTCTTTTGTTTCTCGTTTTTGTTTGTGTTTTTTTCTTTGTGTTTGTATTGGTGTTTTTGGTTGGTTTTGCGTTTGGATTTGGTTTGTTTTCGTTTGCTTTTTCGTTTGTTTTTTTGTGTTGTTATTGGTTGGTATTGGTGTTTGTGGTTGTGGTTGGGTTTGTTGTTAGGTTTTTGTTTTCGTTTGCTTTTTTGTTTGTTTTTTCTTTGTGTTTGTATTGGTGTTTGTGGTTGTGGTTGGGTTTGTTGTTAGGTTTTTGTGTTTCGTTTGTATTTGAAATTTTGTTAGCGTTATGTTTGCGTTTTGTTGTTTTGGTTTTGGTTGGTTGTGGTTTGGGTGAGCAATGCCGGGTTTATGATGATTACTAAACACACAGGTAATGGTCTTTAACAGAAAGGTTTTTCACAGAAGCCAGAGCAGGACCTGGCCGGACGGCTAGTATATATATATATATATATATATATATATATATATATATATATATATATATATATATATATATATATATATATATATATATATATATATATATATATATAGAGAGGAGAGAGAGAAGAGAGAGAGAGAGAGGAGAGAGAGCAAAGTTGATATAAGTCGCTACACAATCAATTAACAAAGATAATTAAGCAAAGCTTTTTCAACAAAACCATCCAATATATGTATATATAT
>NW_026734051.1:0-35126 GCF_028476545.2 Physella acuta
GTTCTTCGTTCTTTCGTTCTTTCGTTCTTTCGTCTTTCGTTCTTCGTTCTTTCGTTCTTTCGTTCTTTCGTTCTTTCGTTCTTTCGTTCTTTCGTTCTTTCGTTCTTTCGTTCTTTCGTTCTTTCGTTCTTTCGTTCTTTCGTTCTTTCGTTCTTTCGTTCTTTCGTTCTTTCGTTCTTTCGTTCTTTCGTTCTTTCGTTCTTTCGTTCTTTCGTTCTTTCGTTCTTTCGTTCTTTCGTTCTTTCGTTCTTTCGTTCTTTCGTTCTTTCGTTCTTTCGTTCTTTCGTTCTTTCGTTCTTTCGTTCTTTCGTTCTTTCGTTCTTTCGTTCTTTCGTTCTTTCGTTCTTTCGTTCTTTCGTTCTTTCGTTCTTTCGTTCTTTCGTTCTTTCGTTCTTTCGTTCTTTCGTTCTTTCGTTCTTTCGTTCTTTCGTTCTTTCGTTCTTTCGTTCTTTCGTTCTTTCGTTCTTTCGTTCTTTCGTTCTTTCGTTCTTTCGTTCTTTCGTTCTTTCGTTCTTTCGTTCTTTCGTTCTTTCGTCTTCTTTCGTTCTTTCGTTCTTTCGTTCTTTCGTTCTTCGTTCTTTCATTCTTTCATTCTTTCATTCTTTCGTTCTTTCGTTCTTTCTTCTTCATTCTTTCATCTTCATTCTTTCATTCTTTCATTCTTTCATTCTTTCATTCTTTCATTCTTTCATTCTTTCATTCTTTCATTCTTTCATTCTTTCATTCTTTCATTCTTTCATTCTTTCATTCTTTCATCTTTCATTCTTTCATTCTTTCATTCTTTCATTCTTTCATTCTTTCATTCTTTCATTCTTTCATTCTTTCATTCTTTCATTCTTTCATTCTTTCATTCTTTCATTCTTTCATTCTTTCATTCTTTCATTCTTTCATTCTTTCATTCTTTCATTCTTTCATTCTTTCATTCTTTCATTCTTTCATTCTTTCATTCTTTCATTCTTTCATTCTTTCATTCTTTCATTCTTTCATTCTTTCATTCTTTCATTCTTTCATTCTTTCATTCTTTCATTCTTTCATTCTTTCATTCTTTCATTCTTTCATTCTTTCATTCTTTCATTCTTTCATTCTTTCATTCTTTCATTCTTTCATTCTTTCATTCTTTCATTCTTTCATTCTTTCATTCTTTCATTCTTTCATTCTTTCATTCTTTCATTCTTTCATTCTTTCATTCTTTCATTCTTTCATTCTTTCATTCTTTCATTCTTTCATTCTTTCATTCTTTCATTCTTTCATTCTTTCATTCTTTCATTCTTTCATTCTTTCATTCTTTCATTCTTTCATTCTTTCATTCTTTCATTCTTTCATTCTTTCATTCTTTCATTCTTTCATTCTTTCATTCTTTCATTCTTTCATTCTTTCATTCTTTCATTCTTTCATTCTTTCATTCTTTCATTCTTCATTCTTTCATTCTTTCATTCTTTCATTCTTTCATTCTTTCATTCTTTCATTCTTTCATTCTTTCATTCTTTCATTCTTTCATTCTTTCATTCTTTCATTCTTTCATTCTTTCATTCTTTCATTCTTTCATTCTTTCATTCTTTCATTCTTTCATTCTTTCATTCTTTCATTCTTTCATTCTTTCATTCTTTCATTCTTTCATTCTTTCATTCTTTCATTCTTTCATTCTTTCATTCTTTCATTCTTTCATTCTTTCATTCTTTCATTCTTTCATTCTTTCATTCTTTCATTCTTTCATTCTTTCATTCTTTCATTCTTTCATTCTTTCATTCTTTCATTCTTTCATTCTTTCATTCTTTCTTCTTTCATTCTTTCATTCTTTCATTCTTTCATTCTTTCATTCTTTCATTCTTTCGTTCTTTCATTCTTTCATTCTTTCATTCTTTCATTCTTTCGTTCTTTCTTTCGTTCTTTCGTTCTTTCGTTCTTTCGTTCTTTCGTTCTTTCGTTCTTTCGTTCTTTCTTCTTCGTTCTTTCGTTCTTTCGTTCTTTCGTTCTTTCGTTCTTCGTTCTTTCGTTCTTTCGTTCTTTCGTTCTTTCGTTCTTTCGTTCTTTCGTTCTTTCGTTCTTTCGTTCTTTCGTTCTTTCGTTCTTTCGTTTCTTTCGTTCTTTCGTTCTTTCGTTCTTTCGTTCTTTCGTTCTTTCGTTCTTTCGTTCTTTCGTTCTTTCGTTCTTTCGTTCTTTCGTTCTTTCGTTCTTTCGTTCTTTCGTTCTTTCGTTCTTTCGTTCTTTCGTTCTTTCGTTCTTTCGTTCTTTCGTTCTTTCGTTCTTTCGTTCTTTCGTTCTTTCGTTCTTTCGTTCTTTCGTTCTTTCGTTCTTTCGTTCTTTCGTTCTTTCGTTCTTTCGTTCTTTCGTTCTTTCGTTCTTTCGTTCTTTCGTTCTTTCGTTCTTTCGTTCTTTCGTTCTTTCGTTCTTTCGTTCTTTCGTTCTTTCGTTCTTTCGTTCTTTCGTTCTTTCGTTCTTTCGTTCTTTCGTTCTTTCGTTCTTTCGTTCTTTCGTTCTTTCGTTCTTTCGTTCTTTCGTTCTTTCGTTCTTTCGTTCTTTCGTTCTTTCGTTCTTTCGTTCTTTCGTTCTTCGTTCTTTCGTTCTTTCGTTCTTTCGTTCTTTCGTTCTTTCGTTCTTTCGTTCTTTCGTTCTTTCGTTCTTTCGTTCTTTCGTTCTTTCGTTCTTTCGTTCTTTCGTTCTTTCGTTCTTTCGTTCTTTCGTTCTTTCGTTCTTTCGTTCTTTCGTTCTTTCGTTCTTTCGTTCTTTCGTTCTTTCGTTCTTTCGTTCTTTCGTTCTTTCGTTCTTTCGTTCTTTCGTTCTTTCGTTCTTTCGTTCTTTCGTTCTTTCGTTCTTTCGTTCTTTCGTTCTTTCGTTCTTTCGTTCTTTCGTTCTTTCGTTCTTTCGTTCTTTCGTTCTTTCGTTCTTTCGTTCTTTCGTTCTTTCGTTCTTTCGTTCTTTCGTTCTTTCGTTCTTTCGTTCTTTCGTTCTTTCGTTCTTTCGTTCTTTCGTTCTTTCGTTCTTTCGTTCTTTCGTTCTTTCGTTCTTTCGTTCTTTCGTTCTTTCGTTCTTTCGTTCTTTCGTTCTTTCGTTCTTTCGTTCTTTCGTTCTTTCGTTCTTTCGTTCTTTCGTTCTTTCGTTCTTTCGTTCTTTCGTTCTTTCGTTCTTTCGTTCTTTCGTTCTTTCGTTCTTTCGTTCTTTCGTTCTTTCGTTCTTTCGTTCTTTCGTTCTTTCGTTCTTTCGTTCTTTCGTTCTTTCGTTCTTTCGTTCTTTCGTTCTTTCGTTCTTTCGTTCTTTCGTTCTTTCGTTCTTTCGTTCTTTCGTTCTTTCGTTCTTTCGTTCTTTCGTTCTTTCGTTCTTTCGTTCTTTCGTTCTTTCGTTCTTTCGTTCTTTCGTTCTTTCGTTCTTTCGTTCTTTCGTTCTTTCGTTCTTTCGTTCTTTCGTTCTTTCGTTCTTTCGTTCTTTCGTTCTTTCGTTCTTTCGTTCTTTCGTTCTTTCGTTCTTTTCGTTCTTTCGTTCTTTCGTTCTTTCGTTCTTTCGTTCTTTCGTTCTTTCGTTCTTTCGTTCTTTCGTTCTTTCGTTCTTTCGTTCTTTCGTTCTTTCGTTCTTTCGTTCTTTCGTTCTTTCGTTCTTTCGTTCTTTCGTTCTTTTCGTTCGTTTCGTTCTTTCGTTCTTTCGTTCTTTCGTTCTTCGTTCTTTCGTTCTTTCGTTCTTTCGTTCTTTCGTTCTTTCGTTCTTTCGTTCTTTCGTTCTTTCGTTCTTTCGTTCTTTCGTTCTTTCGTTCTTTCGTTCTTTCGTTCTTTCGTTCTTTCGTTCTTTCGTTCTTTCGTTCTTTCGTTCTTTCGTTCTTTCGTTCTTTCGTTCGATTCGTTCATTCGTTCATTCGTTCATTCTTTCTTCTTTCAGTCTTTCATTCTTTCAGTTCTTTCGATTCTTTCATTCTTTCATTCTTTCATTCTTTCGATTCTTTCATTCTTTCATTCTTTCATTCTTTCATTCTTTCATTCTTTCATTCTTTCATTCTTTCATTCTTTCATTCTTCATTCTTTCATTCTTTCATTCTTTCATTCTTTCATTCTTTCATTCTTTCATTCTTTCATTCTTTCATTCTTTCATTCTTTCATTCTTTCATTCTTTCATTCTTCATTCTTTCATTCTTTCATTCTTTCATTCTTTCATTCTTTCATTCTTTCATTCTTTCATTCTTTCATTCTTTCATTCTTTCATTCTTTCATTCTTTCATTCTTTCATTCTTTCATTCTTTCATTCTTTCATTCTTTCATTCTTTCATTCTTTCATTCTTTCATTCTTTCATTCTTCATTCTTTCATTCTTTCATTCTTTCATTCTTTCATTCTTTCATTCTTTCATTCTTTCATTCTTTCATTCTTTCATTCTTTCATTCTTTCATTCTTTCATTCTTTCATTCTTTCATTCTTTCATTCTTTCATTCTTTCATTCTTTCATTCTTTCATTCTTTCATTCTTTCATTCTTTCATTCTTTCATTCTTTCATTCTTTCATTCTTTCATTCTTTCATTCTTTCATTCTTTCATTCTTTCATTCTTTCATTCTTTCATTCTTTCATTCTTTCATTCTTTCATTCTTTCATTCTTTCATTCTTTCATTCTTTCATTCTTTCATTCTTTCATTCTTTCATTCTTTCATTCTTCTTCATTCTTTCATTCTTTCATTCTTTCATTCTTTCATTCTTTCATTCTTTCATTCTTTCATTCTTTCATTCTTCATTCTTTCATTCTTTCATTCTTTCATTCTTTCATTCTTTCATTCTTTCATTCTTTCATTCTTTCATTCTTTCATTCTTTCATTCTTTCATTCTTTCATTCTTTCATTCTTTCATTCTTTCATTCTTTCATTCTTTCATTCTTTCATTCTTTCATTCTTTCATTCTTTCATTCTTTCATTCTTTCATTCTTTCATTCTTTCATTCTTTCATTCTTTCATTCTTTCATTCTTTCATTCTTTCATTCTTTCATTCTTTCATTCTTTCATTCTTTCATTCTTTCATTCTTTCATTCTTTCATTCTTTCATTCTTTCATTCTTTCATTCTTTCATTCTTTCATTCTTTCATTCTTTCATTCTTTCATTCTTTCATTCTTTCATTCTTTCATTCTTTCATTCTTTCATTCTTTCATTCTTTCATTCTTTCATTCTTTCATTCTTTCATTCTTTCATTCTTTCATTCTTTCATTCTTTCATTCTTTCATTCTTTCATTCTTTCATTCTTTCATTCTTTCATTCTTTCATTCTTTCATTCTTTCATTCTTTCATTCTTTCATTCTTTCATTCTTTCATTCTCTTTCATTCTTTCATTCTTTCATTCTTTCATTCTTTCATTCTTTCATTCTTTCATTCTTCTCATTCTTTCATTCTTTCATTCTTTCATTCTTTCATTCTTTCATTCTTTCATTCTTTCATTCTTTCATTCTTTCATTCTTTCATTCTTTCATTCTTTCATTCTTTCATTCTTTCATTCTTTCATTCTTTCATTCTTTCATTCTTTCATTCTTTCATTCTTTCATTCTTTCTTTCATTCTTTCATTCTTTCATTCTTTCATTCTTTCATTCTTTCATTCTTTCATTCTTTCATTCTTTCATTCTTTCATTCTTTCATTCTTTCATTCTTTCATTCTTTCATTCTTTCATTCTTTCATTCTTTCATTCTTTCATTCTTTCATTCTTTCATTCTTTCATTCTTTCATTCTTTCATTCTTCTTCTTCATTCTTTCATTCTTTCATTCTTTCATTCTTTCATTCTTTCATTCTTTCATTCTTTCATTCTTTCATTCTTTCATTTTCATTCTTTCATTCTTTCATTCTTTCATTCTTTCATTCTTTCATTCTTTCATTCTTTCATTCTTTCATTCTTTCATTCTTTCATTTCTTTCATTCTTTCATTCTTTCATTCTTTCATTCTTTCATTCTTTCATTCTTTCATTCTTTCATTCTTTCATTCTTTCATTCTTTCATTCTTTCATTCTTTCATTCTTTCATTCTTTCATTCTTTCATTCTTTCATTCTTTCATTCTTTCATTCTTTCATTCTTTCATTCTTTCATTCTTTCATTCTTTCATTCTTTCATTCTTTCATTCTTTCATTCTTTCATTCTTTCATTCTTTCATTCTTTCATTCTTTCATTCTTTCATTCTTCTTTCATTCTTTCATTCTTTCATTCTTTCATTCTTTCATTCTTTCATTCTTTTCATTCTTTCATTCTTTCATTCTTTCATTCTTTCATTCTTTCATTCTTTCATTCTTTCATTCTTTCATTCTTTCATTCTTTCATTCTTTCATTCTTTCATTCTTTCATTCTTTCATTCTTTCATTCTTTCATTCTTTCATTCTTTCATTCTTTCATTCTTTCATTCTTTCATTCTTTCATTCTTTCATTCTTTCATTCTTTCATTCTTTCATTCTTTCATTCTTTCATTCTTTCATTCTTTCATCTTTCATTCTTCATTCTTTCATTCTTCATTCTTTCATTCTTTCATTCTTTCATTCTTTCATTCTTCTTTCATTCTTTCATTCTTTCATTCTTTCATTCTTTCATTCTTTCATTCTTTCATTCTTTCATTCTTTCATTCTTTCATTCTTTCATTCTTTCATTCTTTCGTTCTTTCATTCTTTCATTCTTTCGTTCTTTCGTTCTTTCGTTCTTTCGTTCTTTCGTTCTTTCGTTCTTTCGTTCTTTCGTTCTTTCGTTCTTTCGTTCTTTCGTTCTTTCGTTCTTTCGTTCTTTCGTTCTTTCGTTCTTTCGTTCTTTCGTTCTTTCGTTCTTTCGTTCTTTCGTTCTTTCGTTCTTTCGTTCTTTCGTTCTTTCGTTCTTTCGTTCTTTCGTTCTTTCGTTCTTTCGTTCTTTCGTTCTTTCGTTCTTTCGTTCTTTCGTTCTTTCGTTCTTTCGTTCTTTCGTTCTTTCGTTCTTTCGTTCTTTCGTTCTTTCGTTCTTTCGTTCTTTCGTTCTTTCGTTCTTTCGTTCTTTCGTTCTTTCGTTCTTTCGTTCTTTCGTTCTTTCGTTCTTTCGTTCTTTCGTTCTTTCGTTCTTTCGTTCTTTCGTTCTTTCGTTCTTTCGTTCTTTCGTTCTTTCGTTCTTTCGTTCTTTCGTTCTTTCGTTCTTTCGTTCTTTCGTTCTTTCGTTCTTTCGTTCTTTCGTTCTTTCGTTCTTTCGTTCTTTCGTTCTTTCGTTCTTTCGTTCTTTCGTTCTTTCGTTCTTTCGTTCTTTCGTTCTTTCGTTCTTTCGTTCTTTCGTTCTTTCGTTCTTTCGTTCTTTCGTTCTTTCGTTCTTTCGTTCTTTCGTTCTTTCGTTCTTTCGTTCTTTCGTTCTTTCGTTCTTTCGTTCTTTCGTTCTTTCGTTCTTTCGTTCTTTCGTTCTTTCGTTCTTTCGTTCTTTCGTTCTTTCGTTCTTTCGTTCTTTCGTTCTTTCGTTCTTTCGTTCTTTCGTTCTTTCGTTCTTTCGTTCTTTCGTTCTTTCGTTCTTTCGTTCTTTCGTTCTTTCGTTCTTTCGTTCTTTCGTTCTTTCGTTCTTTCGTTCTTTCGTTCTTTCGTTCTTTCGTTCTTTCGTTCTTTCGTTCTTTCGTTCTTTCGTTCTTTCGTTCTTTCGTTCTTTCGTTCTTTCGTTCTTTCGTTCTTTCGTTCTTTCGTTCTTTCGTTCTTTCGTTCTTTCGTTCTTTCGTTCTTTCGTTCTTTCGTTCTTTCGTTCTTTCGTTCTTTCGTTCTTTCGTTCTTTCGTTCTTTCGTTCTTTCGTTTTTTCGTTCTTTCGTTCTTTCGTTCATTCGTTCTTTCGTTCATTCTTTCATTCTTTCATTCTTTCATTCGTTCATTCTTTCATTCTTTCATTCTTTCATTCTTTCATTCTTTCATTCTTTCATTCTTTCATTCTTTCATTCTTTCATTCTTTCATTCTTTTCATTCTTTCATTCTTTCATTCTTTCATTCTTTCATTCTTTCATTCTTTCATTCTTTCATTCTTTCATTCTTTCATTCTTTCATTCTTTCATTCTTTCATTCTTTCATTCTTTCATTCTTTCATTCTTTCATTCTTTCATTCTTTCATTCTTTCATTCTTTCATTCTTTCATTCTTTCATTCTTTCATTCTTTCATTCTTTCATTCTTTCATTCTTTCATTCTTTCATTCTTTCATTTCTTTCATTCTTTCATTCTTTCATTCTTTCATTCTTTCATTCTTTCATTCTTTCATTCTTTCATTCTTTCATTCTTTCATTCTTTCATTCTTTCATTCTTTCATTCTTTCATTCTTTCATTCTTTCATTCTTTCATTCTTTCATTCTTTCATTCTTTCATTCTTTCATTCTTTCATTCTTTCATTCTTTCATTCTTTTCTCTTCTTTCATTCTTTCATTCTTTCTTTCATTCTTTCATTCTTTCATTCTTTCATTCTTTCATTCTTTCATTCTTTCATTCTTTCATTCTTTCATTTTCTTTCATTCTTTCATTCTTTCATTCTTTCTTCATTCTTTCTATTCCTTTCATTCATTCTTTCATTCTTTCATTCTTTCATTCTTTCATTCTTTCATTCTTTTCATTCTTTCATTCTTTCATTTCATTTTCATTCTTTCATTCTTTCATTCTTTCATTCTTTCATTCTTTCATTCTTTCATTCTTTCATTCTTTCATTCTTTCATTCTTTCATTCTTTCATTCTTCATTCTTTCATTCTTTCATTCTTTCATTCTTTCATTCTTTCATTCTTTCATTCTTTCATTCTTTCATTCTTTCATTCTTTCATTCTTTCATTCTTTCATTCTTTCATTCTTTCTTTCATTCTTTCATTCTTTCATTCTTTCATTCTTTCATTCTTTCATTCTTTCATTCTTTCATTCTTTCATTCTTCATTCATTCTTTCATTCTTTCATTCTTTCATTCTTTCATTCTTTCATTCTTTCATTCTTTCATTCTTTCATTCTTTCATTCTTTCATTCTTCATTCTTTCATTCTTTCATTCTTTCATTCTTTCATTCTTTCATTCTTTCATTCTTTCATTCTTTCATTCTTTCTTTCATTCTTCATTCTTTCATTCTTTCATTCTTTCATTCTTTCATTCTTTCATTCTTTCATTCTTTCTTCTTTCATTCTTTCATTCTTTCATTCTTTCATTCTTTCATTCTTTCATTCTTTCATTCTTTCATTCTTTCATTCTTTCATTCTTTCATTCTTTCATTCTTTCATTCTTTCTTTCATTCTTTCATTCTTTCATTCTTTCATTCTTTCATTCTTTCATTCTTTCATTCTTTCATTCTTTCATTCTTTCATTCTTTCATTCTTTCATTCTTTCATTCTTTCATTCTTTCATTCTTTCTTTCTTTCATTCTTTCATTCTTTCATTCTTTCATTCTTTCATTCTTTCATTCTTTCATTCTTTCATTCTTTCATTCTTTCATTCTTTCATTCTTTCATTCTTTCATTCTTTCATTCTTTCATTCTTTCATTCTTTCATTCTTTCATTCTTTCATTCTTTCATTCTTTCATTCTTTCATTCTTTCATTCTTTCATTCTTTCATTCTTTCATTCTTTCATTCTTTCATTCTTTCATTCTTTCATTCTTTCATTCTTTCATTCTTTCATTCTTTCATTCTTTCATTCTTTCATTCTTTCATTCTTTCATTCTTTCATTCTTCATTCTTTCATTCTTTCATTCTTTCATTCTTTCATTCTTTCATTCTTTCATTCTTTCATTCTTTCATTCTTTCATTCTTTCATTCTTTCATTCTTTCATTCTTTCATTCTTTCATTCTTTCATTCTTTCATTCTTTCATTCTTTCATTCTTTCATTCTTTCATTCTTTCATTCTTTCATTCTTTCATTCTTTCATTCTTTCATTCTTTCATTCTTTCATTCTTTCATTCTTTCATTCTTTCATTCTTTCATTCTTTCATTCTTTCATTCTTTCATTCTTTCATTCTTTCATTCTTTCATTCTTTCATTCTTTCATTCTTTCATTCTTTCATTCTTTCATTCTTTCATTCTTTCATTCTTTCATTCTTTCATTCTTTCATTCTTTCATTCTTTCATTCTTTCATTCTTTCATTCTTTCATTCTTTCATTCTTTCATTCTTTCATTCTTTCATTCTTTCATTCTTTCATTCTTTCATTCTTTCATTCTTTCATTCTTTCATTCTTTCATTCTTTCATTCTTTCATTCTTTCATTCTTTCTTTCATTCTTTCATTCTTTCATTCTTTCATTCTTTCATTCTTTCATTCTTTCATTCTTTCATCTTTCATTCTTTCATTCTTTCATTCTTTCATTCTTTCATTCTTCATTCATTTCATTCTTCATTCTTTCATTCTTTCATTCTTTCATTCTTTCATTCTTTCATTCTTTCATTCTTTCATTCTTTCTTTCATTCTTTCATTCTTTCATTCTTTCATTCTTTCATTCTTCATTCTTTCATTCTTTCATTCTTTCATTCTTTCATTCTTTCATTCTTTCATTCTTTTCATTCTTTCATTCTTTCATTCTTTCATTCTTTCATTCTTTCATTCTTTCATTCTTTCATTCTTTCATTCTTTCATTCTTTCATTCTTTCATTCTTTCATTCTTTCATTCTTTCATTCTTTCATTCTTTCATTCTTTCATTCTTTCATTCTTTCATTCTTTCATTCTTTCATTCTTTCATTCTTTCATTCTTTCATTCTTTCATTCTTTCATTCTTTCATTCTTTCATTCATTCTTCATTCTTTCATTCTTTCATTCTTTCATTCTTTCATTCTTTCATTCTTTCATTCTTTCATTCTTTCATTCTTTCATTCTTTCATTCTTTCATTCTTTCATTCTTTTCATTCTTTCATTCTTTCATTCTTTCATTCTTTCATTCTTTCATTCTTTCATTCTTTCATTCTTTCATTCTTTCATTCTTTCATTCTTTCATTCTTTCATTCTTTCATTCTTTCATTCTTTCATTCTTTCATTCTTTCATTCTTTCATTCTTTCATTCATTCATCATTCTTTCATTCTTTCATTCTTTCATTCTTTCATTCTTTCATTCTTTCATTCTTTTCATTCTTTCATTCTTTCATTCTTTCATTCTTTCATTCTTCATTCTTTCATTCTTTCATTCTTTCATTCTTTCATTCTTTCATTCTTTCATTCTTTCATTCTTTCATTCTTTCATTCTTCATTCTTTCATTCTTTCATTCTTTCATTCTTTCATTCTTCATTCTTTCATTCTTTCATTCTTTCATTCTTTCATTCTTTCATTCTTTCATTCTTTCATTCTTTCATTCTTTCATTCTTTCATTCTTTCATTTCATTCTTTCATTCTTTCATTCTTTCATTCTTTCATTCTTTCATTCTTTCATTCTTTCATTCTTTCATTCTTTCATTCTTTCATTCTTTCATTCTTCATTCTTTCATTCTTTCATTCTTTCATTCATTCTTTCATTCTTTCATTCTTTCATTCTTTCATTCTTTCATTCTTTCATTCTTTCATTCTTTCATTCTTTCATTCTTTCATTCTTTCATTCTTTCATTCTTTCATTCTTTCATTCTTTCATTCTTTCATTCTTTCATTCTTTCATTCTTCATTCTTTCATTCTTTCATTCTTTCATTCTTTCATTCTTTCATTCTTTCATTCTTTCATTCTTTCATTCTTTCATTCTTTCATTCTTTCATTCTTTCATTCTTTCATTCTTTCATTCTTTCATTCTTTCATTCTTTCATTCTTTCATTCTTTCATTCTTTCATTCTTTCATTCTTTCATTCTTTCATTCTTTCATTCTTTCATTCTTTCATTCTTTCATTCTTTCATTCTTTCATTCTTTCATTCTTTCATTCTTTCATTCTTTCATTCTTTCATTCTTTCATTTCTTTCATTCTTTCATTCTTTCATTCTTTCATTCTTTCATTCTTTCAATTCTTTCATTCTTTCATTCTTTCATTCTTTCATTCTTTCATTCTTTCATTCTTTCATTCTTTCATTCTTTCATTCTTTCATTCTTTCATTCTTTCATTCTTTCATTCTTTCATTCTTTCATTCTTTCATTCTTTCATTCTTTCATTTCTTTCATTCTTTCATCTTTCATTCTTTCATTCTTTCATTCTTTCATTCTTTCATTCTTTCATTCTTTCATTCTTTCATTCTTTCATTCTTTCATTCTTTCATTCTTTCATTCTTTCATTCTTTCATTCTTTCATTCTTTCATTCTTTCATTCTTTCATTCTTTCATTCTTTCATTCTTTCATTCTTTCATTCTTTCATTCTTTCATTCTTTCATTCTTTCATTCTTTCATTCTTTCATTCTTCATTCTTTCATTCTTTCATTCTTTCATTCTTTCATTCTTTCATTCTTTCATTCTTTCATTCTTTCATTCTTTCATTCTTTCATTCTTTCATTCTTTCATTCTTTCATTCTTTCATTCTTTCATTCTTTCATTCTTTCATTCTTTCATTCTTTCATTCTTTCATTCTTTCATTCTTTCATTCTTTCATTCTTTCATTCTTTCATTCTTTCATTCTTTCATTCTTTCATTCTTTCATTCTTTCATTCTTCATTCTTTCATTCTTTCATTCTTTCATTCTTTCATTCTTTCATTCTTTCATTCTTTCATTCTTTCATTCTTTCATTCTTTCATTCTTTCATTCTTTCATTCTTTCATTCTTTCATTCTTTCATTCTTTCATTCTTTCATTCTTTCATTCTTTCATTCTTTCATTCTTTCATTCTTTCATTCTTTCATTCTTTCATTCTTTCATTCTTTCATTCTTTCATTCTTTCATTCTTCATTCTTCATTCTTTCATTCTTTCATTCTTTCATTCTTTCATTCTTTTCATTCTTTCATTCTTTCATTCTTCATTCTTTCATTCTTTCATTCTTTCATTCTTTCATTCTTTCATTCTTTCATTCTTTCATTCTTTCATTCTTTCATTCTTTCATCTTTCATTCTTTCATTCTTTCATTCTTTCATTCTTTCATTCTTTTCATTCTTTCATTCTTTCATTCTTTCATTCTTTCATTCTTTCATTCTTTCATTCTTTCATTCTTTCATTCTTTCATTCTTTCATTCTTTCATTCTTTCATTCTTTCATTCTTTCATTCTTTCATTCTTTCATTCTTTCATTCTTTCATTCTTTCATTCTTTCATTCTTTCATTCTTTCATTCTTTCATTCTTTCATTCTTTCATTCTTTCATTCTTTCATTCTTTCATTCTTTCATTCTTTCATTCTTTCATTCTTTCATCTTCATTCTTTCATTCTTTCATTCTTTCATTCTTTCATTCTTTCATTCTTTCATTCTTTCATTCTTTCATTCTTTCATTCTTTCATTCTTTCATTCTTTCATTCTTTCATTCTTTCATTCTTTCATTCTTCATTCTTTCATTCTTTCATTCTTTCATTCTTTCATTCTTTCATTCTTTCATTCTTTCATTCTTTCATTCTTTCATTCTTTCATTCTTTCATTCTTTCATTCTTTCATTCTTTCATTCTTTCATTCTTTCATTCTTTCATTCTTTCATTCTTTCATTCTTTCATTCTTTCATTCTTTCATTCTTTCATTCTTTCATTCTTTCATTCTTTCATTCTTTCATTCTTTCATTCTTTCATTCTTTCATTCTTTCATTCTTTCATTCTTTCATTCTTTCATTCTTTCATTCTTTCATTCTTTCATTCTTTCATTCTTTCATTCTTTCATTCTTCTTTCATTCTTTCATTCTTTCATTCTTTCATTCTTTCATTCTTTCATTCTTTCATTCTTTCATTCTTTCATTCTTTCATTCTTTCATTCTTTCATTCTTTCATTCTTTCATTCTTTCATTCTTTCATTCTTTCATTCTTTCATTCTTTCATTCTTTCATTCTTTCATTCTTTCATTCTTTCATTCTTTCATTCTTTCATTCTTTCATTCTTTCATTCTTTCATTCTTTCATTCTTTCATTCTTTCATTCTTTCATTCTTTCATTCTTTCATTCTTTCATTCTTTCATTCTTTCATTCTTTCATTCTTTCATTCTTTCATTCTTTCATTCTTTCATTCTTTCATTCTTCATTCTTTCATTCTTTCAATTCTTTCATTCTTTCATTCTTTCATTCTTTCATTCTTTCATTCTTTCATTCTTTCATTCTTTCATTCTTTCATTCTTTCATTCTTTCAATTCTTTCATTCTTTCATTCTTTCATTCTTTCATTCTTTCATTCTTCATTCTTTCATTCTTTCATTCTTCATTCTTTCATTCTTTCATTCTTTCATTCTTTCATTCTTTCATTCTTTCATTCTTTCATTCTTTCAATCTTTCATTCTTCAATTCTTTCATTCTTTCATTCTTTCATTCTTTCATTCTTTCATTCTTTCATTCTTTCATTCTTTCATTCTTTCATTCTTTCATTCTTTCATTCTTTCATTCTTTCATTCTTTCATTCTTTCATTCTTTCATTCTTTCATTCTTTCATTCTTTCATTCTTTCATTCTTTCATTCTTTCATTCTTTTCATTCTTTCATTCTTTCATTCTTTCATTCTTTCATTCTTTCATTCTTTCATTCTTTCATTCTTTCATTCTTTCATTCTTTCATTCTTTCATTCTTTCATTCTTTCATTCTTTCATTCTTTCATTCTTTCATTCTTTCATTCTTTCATTCTTTCATTCTTTCATTCTTTCATTCTTTCATTCTTTCATTCTTTCATTCTTTCATTCTTTCATTCTTTCATTCTTTCATTCTTTCATTCTTTCATTCTTTCATTCTTTCATTCTTTCATTCTTTCATTCTTTCATTCTTTCATTCTTTCATTCTTTCATTCTTTCATTCTTTCATTCTTTCATTCTTTCATTCTTTCATTCTTTCATTCTTTCATTCTTTCATTCTTCATTCTTTCATTCTTTCATTCTTTCATTCTTTCATTCTTTCATTCTTTCATTCTTTCATTCTTTCATTCTTTCATTCTTTCATTCTTTCATTCTTTCATTCTTTCATTCTTTCATTCTTTCATTCTTTCATTCTTTCATTCTTTCATTCTTTCATTCTTTCATTCTTTCATTCTTTCATTCTTTCATTCTTTCATTCTTTCATTCTTTCATTCTTTCATTCTTTCATTCTTTCATTCTTTCATTCTTTCATTCTTTCATTCTTTCATTCTTTCATTCTTTCATTCTTTCATTCTTTCATTCTTTCATTCTTTCATTCTTTCATTCTTTCATTCTTTCATTCTTTCATTCTTTCATTCTTTCATTCTTTCATTCTTTCATTCTTTCATTCTTTCATTCTTTCATTCTTTCATTCTTTCATTCTTTCATTCTTTCATTCTTTCATTCTTTCATTCTTTCATTCTTTCATTCTTTCATTCTTTCATTCTTTCATTCTTTCATTCTTTCATTCTTTCATTCTTTCATTCTTTCATTCTTTCATTCTCTTCATTCTTTCATTCTTTCATTCTTTCATTCTTTCATTCTTTCATTCTTTCATTCTTTCATTCTTTCATTCTTTCATTCTTTCATTCTTTCATTCTTTCATTCTTTCATTCTTTCATTTCATTCTTTCATTCTTTCATTCTTTCATTCTTTCATTCTTTCATTCTTTCATTCTTTCATTCTTTCATTCTTTCATTCTTTCATTCTTTCATTCTTTCATTCTTTCATTCTTTCATTCTTTCATTCTTTCATTCTTTCATTCTTTCATTCTTTCATTCTTTCATTCTTTCATTCTTTCATTCTTTCATTCTTTCATTCTTTCATTCTTTCATTCTTTCATTCTTTCATTCTTTCATTCTTTCATTCTTTCATTCTTTCATTCTTTCATTCTTTCATTCTTTCATTCTTTCATTCTTTCATTCTTTCATTCTTTCTTTCATTCTTTCATTCTTTCATTCTTTCATTCTTTCATTCTTTCATTCTTTCATTCTTTCATTCTTTCATTCTTTCATTCTTTCATTCTTTCATTCTTTCATTCTTTCATTCTTTCATTCTTTCATTCTTTCATTCTTTCATTCTTTCATTCTTTCATTCTTTCATTCTTTCATTCTTTCATTCTTTCATTCTTTCATTCTTTCATTCTTTCATTCTTTCATTCTTTCATTCTTTCATTCTTTCATTCTTTCATTCTTTCATTCTTTCATTCTTTCATTCTTTCATTCTTTCATTCTTTCATTCTTTCATTCTTTCATTCTTTCATTCTTTCATTCTTTCATTCTTTCATTCTTTCATTCTTTCATTCTTTCATTCTTTCATTCTTTCATTCTTTCATTCTTTCATTCTTTCATTCTTGCATTCTTTCATTCTTTCATTCTTTCATTCTTTCATTCTTTCATTCTTTCATTCTTTCATTCTTTCATTCTTTCATTCTTTCATTCTTTCATTCTTTCATTCTTTCATTCTTTCATTCTTTCATTCTTTCATTCTTTCATTCTTTCATTCTTTCATTCTTTCATTCTTTCATTCTTTCATTCTTTCATTCTTTCATTCTTTCATTCTTCATTCTTTCATTCTTTCATTCTTTCATTCTTTCATTCTTTCATTCTTCATTCTTTCATTCTTTCATTCTTTCATTCTTTCATTCTTTCATTCTTTCATTCTTTTCATTCTTTCATTCTTTCATTCTTTCATTCTTTCATTCTTTCATTCTTTCATTCTTTCATTCTTTCATTCTTTCATTCTTTCAATTCTTTCATTCTTTCATTCTTTCATTCTTTCATTCTTTCATTCTTTCATTCTTTCATTCTTTCATTCTTTCATTCTTTCATTCTTTCATTCTTTCATTCTTTCATTCTTTCATTCTTTCATTCTTTCATTCTTTCATTCTTTCATTCTTTCATTCTTTCATTCTTTCATTCTTTCATTCTTTCATTCTTTCATTCTTTCATTCTTTCATTCTTTCATTCTTTCATTCTTCATTCTTTCATTCTTTCATTCTTTCATTTCATTCTTTCATTCTTTCATTCTTTCATTCATTCTTTCATTCTTTCATTCTTTCATTCTTTCATTCTTTCATTCTTTCATTCTTTCATTCTTTCATTCTTTCATTCTTTCATTCTTTCATTCTTTCATTCTTTCATTCTTTCATTCTTTCATTCTTTCATTCTTTCATTCTTTCATTCTTTCATTCTTTCATTCTTTCATTCTTTCATTCTTTCATTCTTTCATTCTTTCATTCTTTCATTCTTTCTTCATTCTTTCATTCTTTCATTCTTTCATTCTTTCATTCTTTCATTCTTTCATTCTTTCATTCTTTCATTCTTTCATTCTTTCATTCTTTCATTCTTTCATTCTTTCATTCTTTCATTCTTTCATTCTTTCATTCTTTCATTCTTTCATTCTTTCATTCTTTCATTCTTTCATTCTTTCATTCTTTCATTCTTTCATTCTTTCATTCTTTCATTCTTTCATTCTTTCATTCTTTCATTCTTTCATTCTTTCATTCTTTCATTCTTTCATTCTTTCATTCTTTCATTCTTTCATTCTTTCATTCTTTCATTCTTTCATTCTTTCATTCTTTCATTCTTTCATTCTTTCATTCTTTCATTCTTTCATTCTTTCATTCTTTCATTCTTTCATTCTTTCATTCTTTCATTCTTTCATTCTTTCATTCTTCATTCATTCTTTCATTCTTTCATTCTTTCATTCTTCTTTCATTCTTTCATTCTTTCATTCTTTCATTCTTTCATTCTTTCATTCTTTCATTCTTTCATTCTTTCATTCTTTCATTCTTTCATTCTTTCATTCTTTCATTCTTTCATTCTTTCATTCTTTCATTCTTTCATTCTTTCATTCTTTCATTCTTTCATTCTTTCATTCTTTCATTCTTTCATTCTTTCATTCTTTCATTCTTTCATTCTTTCATTCTTTCATTCTTTCATTCTTTCATTCTTTCATTCTTTCATTCTTTCATTCTTTCATTCTTTCATTCTTTCATTCTTTCATTCTTTCATTCTTTCATTCTTTCATTCTTTCATTCTTTCATTCTTTCATTCTTTCATTCTTTCATTCTTTCATTCTTTCATTCTTTCATTCTTTCATTCTTTCATTCTTTCATTCTTTCATTCTTTCATTCTTTCATTCTTTCATTCTTTCATTCTTTCATTCTTTCATTCTTTCATTCTTTCATTCTTTCATTCTTTCATTCTTTCATTCTTTCATTCTTTCATTCTTTCATTCTTTCATTCTTTCATTCTTTCATTCTTTCATTCTTTCATTCTTTCATTCTTTCATTCTTTCATTCTTTCATTCTTTCATTCTTTCATTCTTTCATTCTTTCATTCTTTCATTCTTTCATTCTTTCATTCTTTCATTCTTTCATTCTTTCATTCTTTCATTCTTTCATTCTTTCATTCTTTCATTCTTTCATTCTTTCATTCTTTCATTCTTTCATTCTTTCATTCTTTCATTCTTTCATTCTTTCATTCTTTCATTCTTTCATTCTTTCATTCTTTCATTCTTTCATTCTTTCATTCTTTCATTCTTTCATTCTTTCATTCTTTCATTCTTTCATTCTTTCATTCTTTCATTCTTTCATTCTTTCATTCTTTCATTCTTTCATTCTTTCATTCTTTCATTCTTTCATTCTTTCATTCTTTCATTCTTTCATTCTTTCATTCTTTCATTCTTTCATTCTTTCATTCTTTCATTCTTTCATTCTTTCATTCTTTCATTCTTTCATTCTTTCATTCTTTCATTCTTTCATTCTTTCATTCTTTCATTCTTTCATTCTTTCATTCTTTCATTCTTTCATTCTTTCATTCTTTCATTCTTTCATTCTTTCATTCTTTCATTCTTTCATTCTTTCATTCTTTCATTCTTTCATTCTTTCATTCTTTCATTCTTTCATTCTTTCATTCTTTCATTCTTTCATTCTTTCATTCTTTCATTCTTTCATTCTTTCATTCTTTCATTCTTTCATTCTTTCATTCTTTCATTCTTTCATTCTTTCATTCTTTCATTCTTTCATTCTTTCATTCTTTCATTCTTTCATTCTTTCATTCTTTCATTCTTTCATTCTTTCATTCTTTCATTCTTTCATTCTTTCATTCTTTCATTCTTTCATTCTTTCATTCTTTCATTCTTTCATTCTTTCATTCTTTCATTCTTTCATTCTTTCATTCTTTCATTCTTTCATTCTTTCATTCTTTCATTCTTTCATTCTTTCATTCTTTCATTCTTTCATTCTTTCATTCTTTCATTCTTTCATTCTTTCATTCTTTCATTCTTTCATTCTTTCATTCTTTCATTCTTTCATTCTTTCATTCTTTCATTCTTTCATTCTTTCATTCTTTCATTCTTTCATTCTTTCATTCTTTCATTCTTTCATTCTTTCATTCTTTCATTCTTTCATTCTTTCATTCTTTCATTCTTTCATTCTTTCATTCTTTCATTCTTTCATTCTTTCATTCTTTCATTCTTTCATTCTTTCATTCTTTCATTCTTTCATTCTTTCATTCTTTCATTCTTTCATTCTTTCATTCTTTCATTCTTTCATTCTTTCATTCTTTCATTCTTTCATTCTTTCATTCTTTCATTCTTTCATTCTTTCATTCTTTCATTCTTTCATTCTTTCATTCTTTCATTCTTTCATTCTTTCATTCTTTCATTCTTTCATTCTTTCATTCTTTCATTCTTTCATTCTTTCATTCTTTCATTCTTTCATTCTTTCATTCTTTCATTCTTTCATTCTTTCATTCTTTCATTCTTTCATTCTTTCATTCTTTCATTCTTTCATTCTTTCATTCTTTCATTCTTTCATTCTTTCATTCTTTCATTCTTTCATTCTTTCATTCTTTCATTCTTTCATTCTTTCATTCTTTCATTCTTTCATTCTTTCATTCTTTCATTCTTTCATTCTTTCATTCTTTCATTCTTTCATTCTTTCATTCTTTCATTCTTTCATTCTTTCATTCTTTCATTCTTTCATTCTTTCATTCTTTCATTCTTTCATTCTTTCATTCTTTCATTCTTTCATTCTTTCATTCTTTCATTCTTTCATTCTTTCATTCTTTCATTCTTTCATTCTTTCATTCTTTCATTCTTTCATTCTTTCATTCTTTCATTCTTTCATTCTTTCATTCTTTCATTCTTTCATTCTTTCATTCTTTCATTCTTTCATTCTTTCATTCTTTCATTCTTTCATTCTTTCATTCTTTCATTCTTTCATTCTTTCATTCTTTCATTCTTTCATTCTTTCATTCTTTCATTCTTTCATTCTTTCATTCTTTCATTCTTTCATTCTTTCATTCTTTCATTCTTTCATTCTTTCATTCTTTCATTCTTTCATTCTTTCATTCTTTCATTCTTTCATTCTTTCATTCTTTCATTCTTTCATTCTTTCATTCTTTCATTCTTTCATTCTTTCATTCTTTCATTCTTTCATTCTTTCATTCTTTCATTCTTTCATTCTTTCATTCTTTCATTCTTTCATTCTTTCATTCTTTCATTCTTTCATTCTTTCATTCTTTCATTCTTTCATTCTTTCATTCTTTCATTCTTTCATTCTTTCATTCTTTCATTCTTTCATTCTTTCATTCTTTCATTCTTTCATTCTTTCATTCTTTCATTCTTTCATTCTTTCATTCTTTCATTCTTTCATTCTTTCATTCTTTCATTCTTTCATTCTTTCATTCTTTCATTCTTTCATTCTTTCATTCTTTCATTCTTTCATTCTTTCATTCTTTCATTCTTTCATTCTTTCATTCTTTCATTCTTTCATTCTTTCATTCTTTCATTCTTTCATTCTTTCATTCTTTCATTCTTTCATTCTTTCATTCTTTCATTCTTTCATTCTTTCATTCTTTCATTCTTTCATTCTTTCATTCTTTCATTCTTTCATTCTTTCATTCTTTCATTCTTTCATTCTTTCATTCTTTCATTCTTTCATTCTTTCATTCTTTCATTCTTTCATTCTTTCATTCTTTCATTCTTTCATTCTTTCATTCTTTCATTCTTTCATTCTTTCATTCTTTCATTCTTTCATTCTTTCATTCTTTCATTCTTTCATTCTTTCATTCTTTCATTCTTTCATTCTTTCATTCTTTCATTCTTTCATTCTTTCATTCTTTCATTCTTTCATTCTTCTTTCATTCTTTCATTCTTTCATTCTTTCATTCTTTCATTCTTTCATTCTTTCATTCTTTCATTCTTTCATTCTTTCATTCTTTCATTCTTTCATTCTTTCATTCTTTCATTCTTTCATTCTTTCATTCTTTCATTCTTTCATTCTTTCATTCTTTCATTCTTTCATTCTTTCATTCTTTCATTCTTTCATTCTTTCATTCTTTCATTCTTTCATTCTTTCATTCTTTCATTCTTTCATTCTTTCATTCTTTCATTCTTTCATTCTTTCATTCTTTCATTCTTTCATTCTTTCATTCTTTCATTCTTTCATTCTTTCATTCTTTCATTCTTTCATTCTTTCATTCTTTCATTCTTTCATTCTTTCATTCTTTCATTCTTTCATTCTTTCATTCTTTCATTCTTTCATTCTTTCATTCTTTCATTCTTTCATTCTTTCATTCTTTCATTCTTTCATTCTTTCATTCTTTCATTCTTTCATTCTTTCATTCTTTCATTCTTTCATTCTTTCATTCTTTCATTCTTTCATTCTTTCATTCTTTCATTCTTTCATTCTTTCATTCTTTCATTCTTTCATTCTTTCATTCTTTCATTCTTTCATTCTTTCATTCTTTCATTCTTTCATTCTTTCATTCTTTCATTCTTTCATTCTTTCATTCTTTCATTCTTTCATTCTTTCATTCTTTCATTCTTTCATTCTTTCATTCTTTCATTCTTTCATTCTTTCATTCTTTCATTCTTTCATTCTTTCATTCTTTCATTCTTTCATTCTTTCATTCTTTCATTCTTTCATTCTTTCATTCTTTCATTCTTTCATTCTTTCATTCTTTCATTCTTTCATTCTTTCATTCTTTCATTCTTTCATTCTTTCATTCTTTCATTCTTTCATTCTTTCATTCTTTCATTCTTTCATTCTTTCATTCTTTCATTCTTTCATTCTTTCATTCTTTCATTCTTTCATTCTTTCATTCTTTCATTCTTTCATTCTTTCATTCTTTCATTCTTTCATTCTTTCATTCTTTCATTCTTTCATTCTTTCATTCTTTCATTCTTTCATTCTTTCATTCTTTCATTCTTTCATTCTTTCATTCTTTCATTCTTTCATTCTTTCATTCTTTCATTCTTTCATTCTTTCATTCTTTCATTCTTTCATTCTTTCATTCTTTCATTCTTTCATTCTTTCATTCTTTCATTCTTTCATTCTTTCATTCTTTCATTCTTTCATTCTTTCATTCTTTCATTCTTTCATTCTTTCATTCTTTCATTCTTTCATTCTTTCATTCTTTCATTCTTTCATTCTTTCATTCTTTCATTCTTTCATTCTTTCATTCTTTCATTCTTTCATTCTTTCATTCTTTCATTCTTTCATTCTTTCATTCTTTCATTCTTTCATTCTTTCATTCTTTCATTCTTTCATTCTTTCATTCTTTCATTCTTTCATTCTTTCATTCTTTCATTCTTTCATTCTTTCATTCTTTCATTCTTTCATTCTTTCATTCTTTCATTCTTTCATTCTTTCATTCTTTCATTCTTTCATTCTTTCATTCTTTCATTCTTTCATTCTTTCATTCTTTCATTCTTTCATTCTTTCATTCTTTCATTCTTTCATTCTTTCATTCTTTCATTCTTTCATTCTTTCATTCTTTCATTCTTTCATTCTTTCATTCTTTCATTCTTTCATTCTTTCATTCTTTCATTCTTTCATTCTTTCATTCTTTCATTCTTTCATTCTTTCATTCTTTCATTCTTTCATTCTTTCATTCTTTCATTCTTTCATTCTTTCATTCTTTCATTCTTTCATTCTTTCATTCTTTCATTCTTTCATTCTTTCATTCTTTCATTCTTTCATTCTTTCATTCTTTCATTCTTTCATTCTTTCATTCTTTCATTCTTTCATTCTTTCATTCTTTCATTCTTTCATTCTTTCATTCTTTCATTCTTTCATTCTTTCATTCTTTCATTCTTTCATTCTTTCATTCTTTCATTCTTTCATTCTTTCATTCTTTCATTCTTTCATTCTTTCATTCTTTCATTCTTTCATTCTTTCATTCTTTCATTCTTTCATTCTTTCATTCTTTCATTCTTTCATTCTTTCATTCTTTCATTCTTTCATTCTTTCATTCTTTCATTCTTTCATTCTTTCATTCTTTCATTCTTTCATTCTTTCATTCTTTCATTCTTTCATTCTTTCATTCTTTCATTCTTTCATTCTTTCATTCTTTCATTCTTTCATTCTTTCATTCTTTCATTCTTTCATTCTTTCATTCTTTCATTCTTTCATTCTTTCATTCTTTCATTCTTTCATTCTTTCATTCTTTCATTCTTTCATTCTTTCATTCTTTCATTCTTTCATTCTTTCATTCTTTCATTCTTTCATTCTTTCATTCTTTCATTCTTTCATTCTTTCATTCTTTCATTCTTTCATTCTTTCATTCTTTCATTCTTTCATTCTTTCATTCTTTCATTCTTTCATTCTTTCATTCTTTCATTCTTTCATTCTTTCATTCTTTCATTCTTTCATTCTTTCATTCTTTCATTCTTTCATTCTTTCATTCTTTCATTCTTTCATTCTTTCATTCTTTCATTCTTTCATTCTTTCATTCTTTCATTCTTTCATTCTTTCATTCTTTCATTCTTTCATTCTTTCATTCTTTCATTCTTTCATTCTTTCATTCTTTCATTCTTTCATTCTTTCATTCTTTCATTCTTTCATTCTTTCATTCTTTCATTCTTTCATTCTTTCATTCTTTCATTCTTTCATTCTTTCATTCTTTCATTCTTTCATTCTTTCATTCTTTCATTCTTTCATTCTTTCATTCTTTCATTCTTTCATTCTTTCATTCTTTCATTCTTTCATTCTTTCATTCTTTCATTCTTTCATTCTTTCATTCTTTCATTCTTTCATTCTTTCATTCTTTCATTCTTTCATTCTTTCATTCTTTCATTCTTTCATTCTTTCATTCTTTCATTCTTTCATTCTTTCATTCTTTCATTCTTTCATTCTTTCATTCTTTCATTCTTTCATTCTTTCATTCTTTCATTCTTTCATTCTTTCATTCTTTCATTCTTTCATTCTTTCATTCTTTCATTCTTTCATTCTTTCATTCTTTCATTCTTCATTCATTCTTTCATTCTTTCATTCTTTCATTCTTTCATTCTTTCATTCTTTCATTCTTTCATTCTTTCATTCTTTCATTCTTTCATTCTTTCATTCTTTCATTCTTTCATTCTTTCATTCTTTCATTCTTTCATTCTTTCATTCTTTCATTCTTTCATTCTTTCATTCTTTCATTCTTTCATTCTTTCATTCTTTCATTCTTTCATTCTTTCATTCTTTCATTCTTTCATTCTTTCATTCTTTCATTCTTTCATTCTTTCATTCTTTCATTCTTTCATTCTTTCATTCTTTCATTCTTTCATTCTTTCATTCTTTCATTCTTTCATTCTTTCATTCTTTCATTCTTTCATTCTTTCATTCTTTCATTCTTTCATTCTTTCATTCTTTCATTCTTTCATTCTTTCATTCTTTCATTCTTTCATTCTTTCATTCTTTCATTCTTTCATTCTTTCATTCTTTCATTCTTTCATTCTTTCATTCTTTCATTCTTTCATTCTTTCATTCTTTCATTCTTTCATTCTTTCATTCTTTCATTCTTTCATTCTTTCATTCTTTCATTCTTTCATTCTTTCATTCTTTCATTCTTTCATTCTTTCATTCTTTCATTCTTTCATTCTTTCATTCTTTCATTCTTTCATTCTTTCATTCTTTCATTCTTTCATTCTTTCATTCTTTCATTCTTTCATTCTTTCATTCTTTCATTCTTTCATTCTTTCATTCTTTCATTCTTTCATTCTTTCATTCTTTCATTCTTTCATTCTTTCATTCTTTCATTCTTTCATTCTTTCATTCTTTCATTCTTTCATTCTTTCATTCTTTCATTCTTTCATTCTTTCATTCTTTCATTCTTTCATTCTTTCATTCTTTCATTCTTTCATTCTTTCATTCTTTCATTCTTTCATTCTTTCATTCTTTCATTCTTTCATTCTTTCATTCTTTCATTCTTTCATTCTTTCATTCTTTCATTCTTTCATTCTTTCATTCTTTCATTCTTTCATTCTTTCATTCTTTCATTCTTTCATTCTTTCATTCTTTCATTCTTTCATTCTTTCATTCTTTCATTCTTTCATTCTTTCATTCTTTCATTCTTTCATTCTTTCATTCTTTCATTCTTTCATTCTTTCATTCTTTCATTCTTTCATTCTTTCATTCTTTCATTCTTTCATTCTTTCATTCTTTCATTCTTTCATTCTTTCATTCTTTCATTCTTTCATTCTTTCATTCTTTCATTCTTTCATTCTTTCATTCTTTCATTCTTTCATTCTTTCATTCTTTCATTCTTTCATTCTTTCATTCTTTCGTTCTTTCGTTCTTTCGTTCTTTCGTTTTTTCGTTCTTTCGTTCTTTCGTTCATTCGTTCTTTCGTTCTTTCGTTCTTTCGTTCTTTCGTTCTTTCGTTCATTCTTTCATTCTTTCATTCTTTCATTCTTTCATTCTTTCATTCTTTCATTCTTTCATTCTTTCATTCTTTCATTCTTTCATTCTTTCATTCTTTCATTCTTTCATTCTTTCATTCTTTCATTCTTTCATTCTTTCATTCTTTCATTCTTTCATTCTTTCATTCTTTCATTCTTTCATTCTTTCATTCTTTCATTCTTTCATTCTTTCATTCTTTCATTCTTTCATTCTTTCATTCTTTCATTCTTTCATTCTTTCATTCTTTCATTCTTTCATTCTTTCATTCTTTCATTCTTTCATTCTTTCATTCTTTCATTCTTTCATTCTTTCATTCTTTCATTCTTTCATTCTTTCATTCTTTCATTCTTTCATTCTTTCATTCTTTCATTCTTTCATTCTTTCATTCTTTCATTCTTTCATTCTTTCATTCTTTCATTCTTTCATTCTTTCATTCTTTCATTCTTTCATTCTTTCATTCTTTCATTCTTTCATTCTTTCATTCTTTCATTCTTTCATTCTTTCATTCTTTCATTCTTTCATTCTTTCATTCTTTCATTCTTTCATTCTTTCATTCTTTCATTCTTTCATTCTTTCATTCTTTCATTCTTTCATTCTTTCATTCTTTCATTCTTTCATTCTTTCATTCTTTCATTCTTTCATTCTTTCATTCTTTCATTCTTTCATTCTTTCATTCTTTCATTCTTTCATTCTTTCATTCTTTCATTCTTTCATTCTTTCATTCTTTCATTCTTTCATTCTTTCATTCTTTCATTCTTTCATTCTTTCATTCTTTCATTCTTTCATTCTTTCATTCTTTCATTCTTTCATTCTTTCATTCTTTCATTCTTTCATTCTTTCATTCTTTCATTCTTTCATTCTTTCATTCTTTCATTCTTTCATTCTTTCATTCTTTCATTCTTTCATTCTTTCATTCTTTCATTCTTTCATTCTTTCATTCTTTCATTCTTTCATTCTTTCATTCTTTCATTCTTTCATTCTTTCATTCTTTCATTCTTTCATTCTTTCATTCTTTCATTCTTTCATTCTTTCGTTCTTTCGTTCTTTCATTCTTTCGTTCTTTCGTTCTTTCGTTCTTTCGTTCTTTCGTTCTTTCGTTCTTTCGTTCTTTCGTTCTTTCGTTCTTTCGTTCTTTCGTTCTTTCGTTCTTTCGTTCTTTCGTTCTTTCGTTCTTTCGTTCTTTCGTTCTTTCGTTCTTTCGTTCTTTCGTTCTTTCGTTCTTTCGTTCTTTCGTTCTTTCGTTCTTTCGTTCTTTCGTTCTTTCGTTCTTTCGTTCTTTCGTTCTTTCGTTCTTTCGTTCTTTCGTTCTTTCGTTCTTTCGTTCTTTCGTTCTTTCATTCTTTCATTCTTTCATTCTTTCATTCTTTCATTCTTTCATTCTTTCATTCTTTCATTCTTTCATTCATTCTTTCATTCTTTCATTCTTTCATTCATTCATTCATTCTTTCATTCTTTCATTCTTTCATTCATTCATTCATTCTTTCATTCTTTCATTCTTTCATTCTTTCATTCTTTCATTCTTTCATTCTTTCATTCTTTCATTCTTTCATTCTTTCATTCTTTCATTCTTTCATTCTTTCATTCTTTCATTCTTTCATTCTTTCATTCTTTCATTCTTTCATTCTTTCATTCTTTCATTCTTTCATTCTTTCATTCTTTCATTCTTTCATTCTTTCATTCTTTCATTCTTTCATTCTTTCATTCTTTCATTCTTTCATTCTTTCATTCTTTCATTCTTTCATTCTTTCATTCTTTCATTCTTTCATTCTTTCATTCTTTCATTCTTTCATTCTTTCATTCTTTCATTCTTTCATTCTTTCATTCTTTCATTCTTTCATTCTTTCATTCTTTCATTCTTTCATTCTTTCATTCTTTCATTCTTTCATTCTTTCATTCTTTCATTCTTTCATTCTTTCATTCTTTCATTCTTTCATTCTTTCATTCTTTCATTCTTTCATTCTTTCATTCTTTCATTCTTTCATTCTTTCATTCTTTCATTCTTTCATTCTTTCATTCTTTCATTCTTTCATTCTTTCATTCTTTCATTCTTTCATTCTTTCATTCTTTCATTCTTTCATTCTTTCATTCTTTCATTCTTTCATTCTTTCATTCTTTCATTCTTTCATTCTTTCATTCTTTCATTCTTTCATTCTTTCATTCTTTCATTCTTTCATTCTTTCATTCTTTCATTCTTTCATTCTTTCATTCTTTCATTCTTTCATTCTTTCATTCTTTCATTCATTCATTCTTTCATTCTTTCATTCTTTCATTCATTCATTCATTCTTTCATTCTTTCATTCTTTCATTTTTTCATTCTTTCATTCTTTCATTCTTTCATTCTTTCATTCTTTCATTCTTTCATTCTTTCATTCTTTCATTCTTTCATTCTTTCATTCTTTCATTCTTTCATTCTTTCATTCTTTCATTCTTTCATTCTTTCATTCTTTCATTCTTTCATTCTTTCATTCTTTCATTCTTTCATTCTTTCATTCTTTCATTCTTTCATTCTTTCATTCTTTCATTCTTTCATTCTTTCATTCTTTCATTCTTTCATTCTTTCATTCTTTCATTCTTTCATTCTTTCATTCTTTCATTCTTTCATTCTTTCATTCTTTCATTCTTTCATTCTTTCATTCTTTCATTCTTTCATTCTTTCATTCTTTCATTCTTTCATTCTTTCATTCTTTCATTCTTTCATTCTTTCATTCTTTCATTCTTTCATTCTTTCATTCTTTCATTCTTTCATTCTTTCATTCTTTCATTCTATCATTCTATCATTCTTTCATTCTTTCATTCTTTCATTCTTTCATTCTTTCATTCTTTCATTCTTTCATTCTTTCATTCTTTCATTCTTTCATTCTTTCATTCTTTCATTCTTTCATTCTTTCATTCTTTCATTCTTTCATTCTTTCATTCTTTCATTCTTTCATTCTTTCATTCTTTCATTCTTTCATTCTTTCATTCTTTCATTCTTTCATTCTTTCATTCTTTCATTCTTCATTCTTTCATTCTTTCATTCTTTCATTCTTTCATTCTTTCATTCTTTCATTCTTTCATTCTTTCATTCTTTCATTCTTTCATTCTTTCATTCTTTCATTCTTTCATTCTTTCATTCTTTCATTCTTTCATTCTTTCATTCTTTCATTCTTTCATTCTTTCATTCTTTCATTCTTTCATTCTTTCATTCTTTCATTCTTTCATTCTTTCATTCTTTCATTCTTTCATTCTTTCATTCTTTCATTCTTTCATTCTTTCATTCTTTCATTCTTTCATTCTTTCATTCTTTCATTCTTTCATTCTTTCATTCTTTCATTCTTTCATTCTTTCATTCTTTCATTCTTTCATTCTTTCATTCTTTCATTCTTTCATTCTTTCATTCTTTCATTCTTTCATTCTTTCATTCTTTCATTCTTTCATTCTTTCATTCTTTCATTCTTTCATTCTTTCATTCTTTCATTCTTTCATTCTTTCATTCTTTCATTCTTTCATTCTTTCATTCTTTCATTCTTTCATTCTTTCATTCTTTCATTCTTTCATTCTTTCATTCTTTCATTCTTTCATTCTTTCATTCTTTCATTCTTTCATTCTTTCATTCTTTCATTCTTTCATTCTTTCATTCTTTCATTCTTTCATTCTTTCATTCTTTCATTCTTTCATTCTTTCATTCTTTCATTCTTTCATTCTTTCATTCTTTCATTCTTTCATTCTTTCATTCTTTCATTCTTTCATTCTTTCATTCTTTCATTCTTTCATTCTTTCATTCTTTCATTCTTTCATTCTTTCATTCTTTCATTCTTTCATTCTTTCATTCTTTCATTCTTTCATTCTTTCATTCTTTCATTCTTTCATTCTTTCATTCTTTCATTCTTTCATTCTTTCATTCTTTCATTCTTTCATTCTTTCATTCTTTCATTCTTTCATTCTTTCATTCTTTCATTCTTTCATTCTTTCATTCTTTCATTCTTTCATTCTTTCATTCTTTCATTCTTTCATTCTTTCATTCTTTCATTCTTTCATTCTTTCATTCTTTCATTCTTTCATTCTTTCATTCTTTCATTCTTTCATTCTTTCATTCTTTCATTCTTTCATTCTTTCATTCTTTCATTCTTTCATTCTTTCATTCTTTCATTCTTTCATTCTTTCATTCTTTCATTCTTTCATTCTTTCATTCTTTCATTCTTTCATTCTTTCATTCTTTCATTCTTTCATTCTTTCATTCTTTCATTCTTTCATTCTTTCATTCTTTCATTCTTTCATTCTTTCATTCTTTCATTCTTTCATTCTTTCATTCTTTCATTCTTTCATTCTTTCATTCTTTCATTCTTTCATTCTTTCATTCTTTCATTCTTTCATTCTTTCATTCTTTCATTCTTTCATTCTTTCATTCTTTCATTCTTTCATTCTTTCATTCTTTCATTCTTTCATTCTTTCATTCTTTCATTCTTTCATTCTTTCATTCTTTCATTCTTTCATTCTTTCATTCTTTCATTCTTTCATTCTTTCATTCTTTCATTCTTTCGTTCTTTCGTTCTTTCGTTCTTTCGTTCTTTCGTTCTTTCGTTCTTTCGTTCTTTCGTTCTTTCGTTCTTTCGTTCTTTCGTTCTTTCGTTCTTTCGTTCTTTCGTTCTTTCGTTCTTTCGTTCTTTCGTTCTTTCGTTCTTTCGTTCTTTCGTTCTTTCGTTCTTTCGTTCTTTCGTTCTTTCGTTCTTTCGTTCTTTCGTTCTTTCGTTCTTTCGTTCTTTCGTTCTTTCGTTCTTTCGTTCTTTCGTTCTTTCGTTCTTTCGTTCTTTCGTTCTTTCGTTCTTTCGTTCTTTCGTTCTTTCGTTCTTTCGTTCTTTCGTTCTTTCGTTCTTTCGTTCTTTCGTTCTTTCGTTCTTTCGTTCTTTCGTTCTTTCGTTCTTTCGTTCTTTCGTTCTTTCGTTCTTTCGTTCTTTCGTTCTTTCGTTCTTTCGTTCTTTCGTTCTTTCGTTCTTTCGTTCTTTCGTTCTTTCGTTCTTTCGTTCTTTCGTTCTTTCGTTCTTTCGTTCTTTCGTTCTTTCGTTCTTTCGTTCTTTCGTTCTTTCGTTCTTTCGTTCTTTCGTTCTTCTTTCGTTCTTTCGTTCTTTCGTTCTTTCGTTCTTTCGTTCTTTCGTTCTTTCGTTCTTTCGTTCTTTCGTTCTTTCGTTCTTTCGTTCTTTCGTTCTTTCGTTCTTTCGTTCTTTCGTTCTTTCGTTCTTTCGTTCTTTCGTTCTTTCGTTCTTTCGTTCTTTCGTTCTTTCGTTCTTTCGTTCTTTCGTTCTTTCGTTCTTTCGTTCTTTCGTTCTTTCGTTCTTTCGTTCTTTCGTTCTTTCGTTCTTTCGTTCTTTCGTTCTTTCGTTCTTTCGTTCTTTCGTTCTTTCGTTCTTTCGTTCTTTCGTTCTTTCGTTCTTTCGTTCTTTCGTTCTTTCGTTCTTTCGTTCTTTCGTTCTTTCGTTCTTTCGTTCTTTCGTTCTTTCGTTCTTTCGTTCTTTCGTTCTTTCGTTCTTTCGTTCTTTCGTTCTTTCGTTCTTTCGTTCTTTCGTTCTTTCGTTCTTTCGTTCTTTCGTTCTTTCGTTCTTTCGTTCTTTCGTTCTTTCGTTCTTTCGTTCTTTCGTTCTTTCGTTCTTTCGTTCTTTCGTTCTTTCGTTCTTTCGTTCTTTCGTTTCTTTCGTTCTTTCGTTTTTCGTTCTTCGTTCTTTCGTTCTTTCGTTCATTCGTTCTTTCGTTCTTTCGTTCTTTCGTTCTTTCGTTCTTTCGTTCATTCTTTCATTCTTTCATTCTTTCATTCTTTCATTCTTTCATTCTTTCATTCTTTCATTCTTTCATTCTTTCATTCTTTCATTCTTTCATTCTTTCATTCTTTCATTCTTCATTCTTTCATTCTTTCATTCTTTCATTCTTTCATTCTTTCATTCTTTCATTCTTTCATTCTTTCATTCTTTCATTCTTTCATTCTTTCATTCTTCTTCATTCTTTCTTCTTTCATTCTTTCATTCTTTCATTCTTTCATTCTTTCATTCTTTCATTCTTTCATTCTTTCATTCTTTCATTCTTTCATTCTTTCATTCTTTCATTCTTTCATTCTTTCATCTTTCATTCTTTCATTCTTTCATTCTTTCATTCTTTCATTCTTTCATTCTTTCATTCTTTCATTCTTTCATTCTTTCATTCTTTCATTCTTTCATTCTTTCATTCTTTCATTCTTTCATTCTTTCATTCTTCATTCTTTCATTCTTTCATTCTTTCATTCTTTCATTCTTTCATTCTTTCATTCTTCATTCTTTCATTCTTTCATTCTTTCATTCTTTCATTCTTTCATTCTTTCATTCTTTCATTCTTTCATTCTTTCATTCTTTCATTCTTTCATTCTTTCATTCTTTCATTCTTTCATTCTTTCATTCTTTCATTCTTTCATTCTTTCATTCTTTCATTCTTTCATTCTTTCATTCTTTCATTCTTTCATTCTTTCATTCTTTCATTCTTTCATTCTTTCATTCTTTCATTCTTTCATTCTTTCATTCTTTCATTCTTTCATTCTTCATTCTTTCATTCTTTCATTCTTTCATTCTTTCATTCTTCATTCTTTCATTCTTTCATTCTTTCATTCTTTCATTCTTTCATTCTTTCATTCTTTCATTCTTTCATTCTTTCATTCTTTCATTCTTTCATTCTTTCATTCTTTCATTCTTTCATTCTTTCATTCTTTCATTCTTTCATTCTTTCATTCTTTCATTCTTTCATTCTTTCATTCTTTCATTCTTTCATTCTTTCATTCTTTCATTCTTTCATTCTTTCATTCTTTCATTCTTTCATTCTTTCATTCTTTCATTCTTTCATTCTTTCATTCTTTCATTCTTTCATTCTTTCATTCTTTCATTCTTTCATTCTTTCATTCTTTCATTCTTTCATTCTTTCATTCTTTCATTCATTCTTTCATTCTTTCATTCTTTCATTCTTTCATTCTTTCATTCTTTCATTCTTTCATTCTTTCATTCTTTCATTCTTTCATTCTTTCATTCTTTCATTCTTCATTCATTCATTCATTCTTCATTCTTTCATTCTTTCATTCATTCATTCATTCTTTCATTCTTTCATTCTTTCATTCTTCATTCTTTCATTCCTTCTTCATTCTTTCATTCTTTCATTCTTTCATTCTTTCATTCTTTCATTCTTCATTCTTTCATTCTTTCATTCTTTCATTCTTTCATTCTTTCATTCTTTCATTCTTTCATTCTTTCATTCTTTCATTCTTTCATTCTTTCATTCTTTCATTCTTTCATTCTTTCATTCTTTCATTCTTTCATTCTTTCATTCTTTCATTCTTTCATTCTTTCATTTCTTTCATTCTTTCATTCTTTCATTCTTTCATTCTTTCATTCTTTCATTCTTTCATTCTTTCATTCTTTCATTCTTTCATTCTTTCATTCTTTCATTCTTTCATTCTTTCATTCTTTCATTCTTTCATTCTTTCATTCTTTCATTCTTTCATTCTTTCATTCTTTCATTCTTTCATTCTTTCATTCTTTCATTCTTCATTCTTTCATTCTTTCATTCTTTCATTCTTTCATTCTTTCATTCTTTCATTCTTTCATTCTTTCATTCTTTCATTCTTTCATTCTTTCATTCTTTCATTCTTTCATTCTTTCATTCTTTCATTCTTTCATTCTTTCATTCTTTCATTCTTTCATTCTTTCATTCTTTCATTCTTTCATTCTTTCATTCTTTCATTCTTTCATTCTTTCATTCTTTCATTCTTTCATTCTTTCATTCTTTCATTCTTTCATTCTTTCATTCTTTCATTCTTTCATTCTTTCATTCTTTCATTCTTTCATTCTTTCATTCTTTCATTCTTTCATTCTTTCATTCTTTCATTCTTTCATTCTTTCATTCTTTCATTCTTTCATTCTTTCATTCTTTCATTCTTTCATTCTTCATTCTTTCATTCTTTCATTCTTTCATTCTTTCATTCTTTCATTCTTTCATTCTTTCATTCTTTCATTCTTTCATTCTTTCATTCTTTCATTCTTTCATTCTTTCATTCTTTCATTCTTCATTCTTTCATTCTTTCATTCTTTCATTCTTTCATTCTTTCATTCTTTCATTCTTTCATTCTTTTCATTCTTTCATTCTTTCATTCTTTCATTCTTTCATTCTTTCATTCTTTCATTCTTTCATTCTTTCATTCTTTCATTCTTTCATTCTTTCATTCTTTCATTCTTTCATTCTTTCATTCTTTCATTCTTTCATTCTTTCATTCTTTCATTCTTTCATCTTCTTCTTTCATTCTTTCATTCTTTCATTCTTTCATTCTTTCATTCTTTCATTCTTTCATTCTTTCATTCTTTCATTCTTTCATTCTTTCATTCTTTCATTCTTTCATTCTTTCATTCTTTCATTCTTTCATTCTTTCATTCTTTCATTCTTTCATTCTTTCATTCTTTCATTCTTTCATTCTTTCATTCTTTCATTCTTTCATTCTTTCATTCTTTCATTCTTTCATTCTTTCATTCTTTCATTCTTTCATTCTTTCATTCTTTCATTCTTTCATTCTTTCATTCTTTCATTCTTTCATTCTTTCATTCTTTCATTCTTTCATTCTTTCATTCTTTTCATTCTTTCATTCTTTCATTCTTTCATTCTTTCATTCTTTCATTCTTTCATTCTTCATTCTTTCATTCTTTCATTCTTTCATTCTTTCATTCTTTCATTCTTTCATTCTTTCATTCTTTCATTCTTTCATTCTTTCATTCTTTCATTCTTCATTCTTTCATTCTTTCATTCTTTCATTCTTTCATTCTTTCATTCTTTCATTCTTTCATTCTTTCATTCTTTCATTCTTTCATTCTTTCATTCTTTCATTCTTTCATTCTTTCATTCTTTCATTCTTTCATTCTTTCATTCTTTCATTCTTTCATTCTTTCTTCTTCATTCTTTCATTCTTTCATTCTTTCATTCTTTCATTCTTTCATTCTTTCATTCTTTCATTCTTTCATTCTTTCATTCTTTCATTCTTTCATTCTTTCATTCTTTCATTCTTTCATTCTTTCATTCTTTCATTCTTTCATTCTTTCATTCTTTCATTCTTTCATTCTTTCATTCTTTCATTCTTTCATTCTTTCATTCTTTCATTCTTTCATTCTTTCATTCTTTCATTCTTTCATTCTTTCATTCTTTCATTCTTTCATTCTTTCATTCTTTCATTCTTTCATTCTTTCATTCTTTCATTCTTTCATTCTTTCATTCTTTCATTCTTTCATTCTTTCATTCTTTCATTCTTTCATTCTTTCATTCTTTCATTCTTTCATTCTTCATTCTTTCATTCTTTCATTCTTTCATTCTTTCATTCTTTCATTCTTTCATTCTTTCATTCTTTCATTCTTTCATTCTTCATCTTTCATTCTTTCATTCTTTCATTCTTTCATTCTTTCATTCTTTCATTCTTCTTCTTCATTCTTTCATTCTTTCATTCTTTCATTCTTTCATTCTTTCATTCTTTCATTCATTCATTCATTCTTTCATTCTTTCATTCTTTCATTCATTCATTCATTCTTTCATTCTTTCATTCTTTCATTCTTTCATTCTTTCATTCTTTCATTCTTTCATTCTTTCATTCTTTCA
>NW_026734052.1:0-36246 GCF_028476545.2 Physella acuta
AAGTGAAATTAATACTGGTCCTGTGTGGACAGAAGTGTGATATTTTGACACATACTGGCCATGACAAATGATATTTTAAAACATAATTTAGATTAGTAAACAACGAAGGAGAGGAGCGGAGAGAAATTTTAAATATAAAAAAAAATATCTGTTTTTATACCGGCTGCCGTTCGTTTGAGAACCGTCAAATAAAGAAAAAATGTGCTGGTCAGCTCAAACGATTAACATTTTAAGCAAACAGTGACTGGTATAGAATAAATACCATATCACTCTGACTGACCAGCAGTGAGCTGTTTTTATTGAGAGAGAGAGACCAATCGTACATTATTGAAATTGAATGGGCCATTCCCGGAAGAACTGCAATACCGGGCCGACCCGTGGCGAGAGCGGAGCAAGCCCCGGGCATCCCGCCGAGTACCAAAAATCAGTTTAATATCGTAGTGACTCAATGAGCCACGTATCAGATATTAAGCTGATAAGAACAGATACTACACTTTGATCTTAGCCAAAAGGCCGAGAAGCGATAACGGTCACTGGACTACCGACGCCTCATATTCCGGAAAATTTCCTATCCGCTCCTCTGAAATGATTCCGTAAATATTCATCCGATTCCGCACACCGAAAATATTCCTTATTGCAGAAATCGCCGCCCATGCGACGTACGGCCGTTAGGCGGTGGGCGTTTTACAATCTGCCAAAGCGGAAAGGCGAATGTTAACGAAATCAATGAAACAAGTAACATTATGAATTTCTAAAACTCAAACAAGGAAAAAAATATAGCGCCTTACCTTAACGTCGTAATAGTGGCTTCCCTTGACGCCCGCGCCGCCTTGATGTATATCGAATCGATCAACGCCCTGTTGTTTTACGTCTTTGGCGGGCGGCGCAAGGCGACTAGCGCTGTGGAACAAGCCAACGTTAAAAAGGTATAGGAAGAGACTGAGAAAGAAAAAGAATACAAAAAGGTGACGTGAGGTCGGCAGGAGAAAAGATGCGGAACAAAACCACAAAATTTAAATTTGTAAATTTAGATTTTTTTTTTTTTTTTTTTTTATTTATATTTTTTTTTCTTAAACGGATCATTGTTATTAATATTCTGCTGATTGTAATGTTTCATTTAACATTTTGAAATCAATTAGGATCAAGATATATGCAAATCGTTGAAGGAAAGAATACATTAAACAATGTACGTAACAATGTACGTCAGTTTAAAAATAAAAATGAATTTTTGTTTTTTTAAATTGAAATAACTTTTAAAAATTTACATTTAAATTTCTATTTTCTTTATATTAAAGTGAAATTAATACTGGTCCTGTGTGGACAGAAGTGTGATATTTTGACACATACTGGCCATGACAAATGATTTTTAAAACATAATTTAGATTAGTAAACAACGAAGGAGAGGAGCGGAGAGAAATTTTAAATATAAAAAAAAATATCTGTTTTTATACCGGCTGCCGTTCGTTTGAGAACCGTCAAATAAAGAAAAAATGTGCTGGTCAGCTCAAACGATTAACATTTTAAGCAAACAGTGACTGGTATAGAATAAATACCATATCACTCTGACTGACCAGCAGTGAGCTGTTTTTATTGAGAGAGAGAGACCAATCGTACATTATTGAAATTGAATGGGCCATTCCCGGAAGAACTGCAATACCGGGCCGACCCGTGGCGAGAGCGGAGCAAGCCCCGGGCATCCCGCCGAGTACCAAAAATCAGTTTAATATCGTAGTGACTCAATGAGCCACGTATCAGATATTAAGCTGATAAGAACAGATACTACACTTTGATCTTAGCCAAAAGGCCGAGAAGCGATAACGGTCACTGGACTACCGACGCCTCATATTCCGGAAAATTTCCTATCCGCTCCTCTGAAATGATTCCGTAAATATTCATCCGATTCCGCACACCGAAAATATTCCTTATTGCAGAAATCGCCGCCCATGCGACGTACGGCCGTTAGGCGGTGGGCGTTTTACAATCTGCCAAAGCGGAAAGGCGAATGTTAACGAAATCAATGAAACAAGTAACATTATGAATTTCTAAAACTCAAACAAGGAAAAAAATATAGCGCCTTACCTTAACGTCGTAATAGTGGCTTCCCTTGACGCCCGCGCCGCCTTGATGTATATCGAATCGATCAACGCCCTGTTGTTTTACGTCTTTGGCGGGCGGCGCAAGGCGACTAGCGCTGTGGAACAAGCCAACGTTAAAAAGGTATAGGAAGAGACTGAGAAAGAAAAAGAATACAAAAAGGTGACGTGAGGTCGGCAGGAGAAAAGATGCGGAACAAAACCACAAAATTTAAATTTGTAAATTTAGATTTTTTTTTTTTTTTTTTTTTTATTTATATTTTTTTTTCTTAAACGGATCATTGTTATTAATATTCTGCTGATTGTAATGTTTCATTTAACATTTTGAAATCAATTAGGATCAAGATATATGCAAATCGTTGAAGGAAAGAATACATTAAACAATGTACGTAACAATGTACGTCAGTTTAAAAATAAAAATGAATTTTTGTTTTTTTTAAATTGAAATAACTTTTAAAAATTTACATTTAAATTTCTATTTTCTTTATATTAAAGTGAAATTAATACTGGTCCTGTGTGGACAGAAGTGTGATATTTTGACACATACTGGCCATGACAAATGATTTTTAAAACATAATTTAGATTAGTAAACAACGAAGGAGAGGAGCGGAGAGAAATTTTAAATATAAAAAAAAATATCTGTTTTTATACCGGCTGCCGTTCGTTTGAGAACCGTCAAATAAAGAAAAAATGTGCTGGTCAGCTCAAACGATTAACATTTTAAGCAAACAGTGACTGGTATAGAATAAATACCATATCACTCTGACTGACCAGCAGTGAGCTGTTTTTATTGAGAGAGAGAGACCAATCGTACATTATTGAAATTGAATGGGCCATTCCCGGAAGAACTGCAATACCGGGCCGACCCGTGGCGAGAGCGGAGCAAGCCCCGGGCATCCCGCCGAGTACCAAAAATCAGTTTAATATCGTAGTGACTCAATGAGCCACGTATCAGATATTAAGCTGATAAGAACAGATACTACACTTTGATCTTAGCCAAAAGGCCGAGAAGCGATAACGGTCACTGGACTACCGACGCCTCATATTCCGGAAAATTTCCTATCCGCTCCTCTGAAATGATTCCGTAAATATTCATCCGATTCCGCACACCGAAAATATTCCTTATTGCAGAAATCGCCGCCCATGCGACGTACGGCCGTTAGGCGGTGGGCGTTTTACAATCTGCCAAAGCGGAAAGGCGAATGTTAACGAAATCAATGAAACAAGTAACATTATGAATTTCTAAAACTCAAACAAGGAAAAAAATATAGCGCCTTACCTTAACGTCGTAATAGTGGCTTCCCTTGACGCCCGCGCCGCCTTGATGTATATCGAATCGATCAACGCCCTGTTGTTTTACGTCTTTGGCGGGCGGCGCAAGGCGACTAGCGCTGTGGAACAAGCCAACGTTAAAAAGGTATAGGAAGAGACTGAGAAAGAAAAAGAATACAAAAAGGTGACGTGAGGTCGGCAGGAGAAAAGATGCGGAACAAAACCACAAAATTTAAATTTGTAAATTTAGATTTTTTTTTTTTTTTTTTTTTTATTTATATTTTTTTTTCTTAAACGGATCATTGTTATTAATATTCTGCTGATTGTAATGTTTCATTTAACATTTTGAAATCAATTAGGATCAAGATATATGCAAATCGTTGAAGGAAAGAATACATTAAACAATGTACGTAACAATGTACGTCAGTTTAAAAATAAAAATGAATTTTTGTTTTTTTAAATTGAAATAACTTTTAAAAATTTACATTTAAATTTCTATTTTCTTTATATTAAAGTGAAATTAATACTGGTCCTGTGTGGACAGAAGTGTGATATTTTGACACATACTGGCCATGACAAATGATTTTTAAAACATAATTTAGATTAGTAAACAACGAAGGAGAGGAGCGGAGAGAAATTTTAAATATAAAAAAAAATATCTGTTTTTATACCGGCTGCCGTTCGTTTGAGAACCGTCAAATAAAGAAAAAATGTGCTGGTCAGCTCAAACGATTAACATTTTAAGCAAACAGTGACTGGTATAGAATAAATACCATATCACTCTGACTGACCAGCAGTGAGCTGTTTTTATTGAGAGAGAGAGACCAATCGTACATTATTGAAATTGAATGGGCCATTCCCGGAAGAACTGCAATACCGGGCCGACCCGTGGCGAGAGCGGAGCAAGCCCCGGGCATCCCGCCGAGTACCAAAAATCAGTTTAATATCGTAGTGACTCAATGAGCCACGTATCAGATATTAAGCTGATAAGAACAGATACTACACTTTGATCTTAGCCAAAAGGCCGAGAAGCGATAACGGTCACTGGACTACCGACGCCTCATATTCCGGAAAATTTCCTATCCGCTCCTCTGAAATGATTCCGTAAATATTCATCCGATTCCGCACACCGAAAATATTCCTTATTGCAGAAATCGCCGCCCATGCGACGTACGGCCGTTAGGCGGTGGGCGTTTTACAATCTGCCAAAGCGGAAAGGCGAATGTTAACGAAATCAATGAAACAAGTAACATTATGAATTTCTAAAACTCAAACAAGGAAAAAAATATAGCGCCTTACCTTAACGTCGTAATAGTGGCTTCCCTTGACGCCCGCGCCGCCTTGATGTATATCGAATCGATCAACGCCCTGTTGTTTTACGTCTTTGGCGGGCGGCGCAAGGCGACTAGCGCTGTGGAACAAGCCAACGTTAAAAAGGTATAGGAAGAGACTGAGAAAGAAAAAGAATACAAAAAGGTGACGTGAGGTCGGCAGGAGAAAAGATGCGGAACAAAACCACAAAATTTAAATTTGTAAATTTAGATTTTTTTTTTTTTTTTTTTTTATTTATATTTTTTTTTCTTAAACGGATCATTGTTATTAATATTCTGCTGATTGTAATGTTTCATTTAACATTTTGAAATCAATTAGGATCAAGATATATGCAAATCGTTGAAGGAAAGAATACATTAAACAATGTACGTAACAATGTACGTCAGTTTAAAAATAAAAATGAATTTTTGTTTTTTTAAATTGAAATAACTTTTAAAAATTTACATTTAAATTTCTATTTTCTTTATATTAAAGTGAAATTAATACTGGTCCTGTGTGGACAGAAGTGTGATATTTTGACACATACTGGCCATGACAAATGATTTTTAAAACATAATTTAGATTAGTAAACAACGAAGGAGAGGAGCGGAGAGAAATTTTAAATATAAAAAAAAATATCTGTTTTTATACCGGCTGCCGTTCGTTTGAGAACCGTCAAATAAAGAAAAAATGTGCTGGTCAGCTCAAACGATTAACATTTTAAGCAAACAGTGACTGGTATAGAATAAATACCATATCACTCTGACTGACCAGCAGTGAGCTGTTTTTATTGAGAGAGAGAGACCAATCGTACATTATTGAAATTGAATGGGCCATTCCCGGAAGAACTGCAATACCGGGCCGACCCGTGGCGAGAGCGGAGCAAGCCCCGGGCATCCCGCCGAGTACCAAAAATCAGTTTAATATCGTAGTGACTCAATGAGCCACGTATCAGATATTAAGCTGATAAGAACAGATACTACACTTTGATCTTAGCCAAAAGGCCGAGAAGCGATAACGGTCACTGGACTACCGACGCCTCATATTCCGGAAAATTTCCTATCCGCTCCTCTGAAATGATTCCGTAAATATTCATCCGATTCCGCACACCGAAAATATTCCTTATTGCAGAAATCGCCGCCCATGCGACGTACGGCCGTTAGGCGGTGGGCGTTTTACAATCTGCCAAAGCGGAAAGGCGAATGTTAACGAAATCAATGAAACAAGTAACATTATGAATTTCTAAAACTCAAACAAGGAAAAAAATATAGCGCCTTACCTTAACGTCGTAATAGTGGCTTCCCTTGACGCCCGCGCCGCCTTGATGTATATCGAATCGATCAACGCCCTGTTGTTTTACGTCTTTGGCGGGCGGCGCAAGGCGACTAGCGCTGTGGAACAAGCCAACGTTAAAAAGGTATAGGAAGAGACTGAGAAAGAAAAAGAATACAAAAAGGTGACGTGAGGTCGGCAGGAGAAAAGATGCGGAACAAAACCACAAAATTTAAATTTGTAAATTTAGATTTTTTTTTTTTTTTTTTTTTTATTTATATTTTTTTTTCTTAAACGGATCATTGTTATTAATATTCTGCTGATTGTAATGTTTCATTTAACATTTTGAAATCAATTAGGATCAAGATATATGCAAATCGTTGAAGGAAAGAATACATTAAACAATGTACGTAACAATGTACGTCAGTTTAAAAATAAAAATGAATTTTTGTTTTTTTAAATTGAAATAACTTTTAAAAATTTACATTTAAATTTCTATTTTCTTTATATTAAAGTGAAATTAATACTGGTCCTGTGTGGACAGAAGTGTGATATTTTGACACATACTGGCCATGACAAATGATTTTTAAAACATAATTTAGATTAGTAAACAACGAAGGAGAGGAGCGGAGAGAAATTTTAAATATAAAAAAAAATATCTGTTTTTATACCGGCTGCCGTTCGTTTGAGAACCGTCAAATAAAGAAAAAATGTGCTGGTCAGCTCAAACGATTAACATTTTAAGCAAACAGTGACTGGTATAGAATAAATACCATATCACTCTGACTGACCAGCAGTGAGCTGTTTTTATTGAGAGAGAGAGACCAATCGTACATTATTGAAATTGAATGGGCCATTCCCGGAAGAACTGCAATACCGGGCCGACCCGTGGCGAGAGCGGAGCAAGCCCCGGGCATCCCGCCGAGTACCAAAAATCAGTTTAATATCGTAGTGACTCAATGAGCCACGTATCAGATATTAAGCTGATAAGAACAGATACTACACTTTGATCTTAGCCAAAAGGCCGAGAAGCGATAACGGTCACTGGACTACCGACGCCTCATATTCCGGAAAATTTCCTATCCGCTCCTCTGAAATGATTCCGTAAATATTCATCCGATTCCGCACACCGAAAATATTCCTTATTGCAGAAATCGCCGCCCATGCGACGTACGGCCGTTAGGCGGTGGGCGTTTTACAATCTGCCAAAGCGGAAAGGCGAATGTTAACGAAATCAATGAAACAAGTAACATTATGAATTTCTAAAACTCAAACAAGGAAAAAAATATAGCGCCTTACCTTAACGTCGTAATAGTGGCTTCCCTTGACGCCCGCGCCGCCTTGATGTATATCGAATCGATCAACGCCCTGTTGTTTTACGTCTTTGGCGGGCGGCGCAAGGCGACTAGCGCTGTGGAACAAGCCAACGTTAAAAAGGTATAGGAAGAGACTGAGAAAGAAAAAGAATACAAAAAGGTGACGTGAGGTCGGCAGGAGAAAAGATGCGGAACAAAACCACAAAATTTAAATTTGTAAATTTAGATTTTTTTTTTTTTTTTTTTTTTATTTATATTTTTTTTTCTTAAACGGATCATTGTTATTAATATTCTGCTGATTGTAATGTTTCATTTAACATTTTGAAATCAATTAGGATCAAGATATATGCAAATCGTTGAAGGAAAGAATACATTAAACAATGTACGTAACAATGTACGTCAGTTTAAAAATAAAAATGAATTTTTGTTTTTTTAAATTGAAATAACTTTTAAAAATTTACATTTAAATTTCTATTTTCTTTATATTAAAGTGAAATTAATACTGGTCCTGTGTGGACAGAAGTGTGATATTTTGACACATACTGGCCATGACAAATGATTTTTAAAACATAATTTAGATTAGTAAACAACGAAGGAGAGGAGCGGAGAGAAATTTTAAATATAAAAAAAAATATCTGTTTTTATACCGGCTGCCGTTCGTTTGAGAACCGTCAAATAAAGAAAAAATGTGCTGGTCAGCTCAAACGATTAACATTTTAAGCAAACAGTGACTGGTATAGAATAAATACCATATCACTCTGACTGACCAGCAGTGAGCTGTTTTTATTGAGAGAGAGAGACCAATCGTACATTATTGACATTGAATGGGCCATTCCCGGAAGAACTGCAATACCGGGCCGACCCGTGGCGAGAGCGGAGCAAGCCCCGGGCATCCCGCCGAGTACCAAAAATCAGTTTAATATCGTAGTGACTCAATGAGCCACGTATCAGATATTAAGCTGATAAGAACAGATACTACACTTTGATCTTAGCCAAAAGGCCGAGAAGCGATAACGGTCACTGGACTACCGACGCCTCATATTCCGGAAAATTTCCTATCCGCTCCTCTGAAATGATTCCGTAAATATTCATCCGATTCCGCACACCGAAAATATTCCTTATTGCAGAAATCGCCGCCCATGCGACGTACGGCCGTTAGGCGGTGGGCGTTTTACAATCTGCCAAAGCGGAAAGGCGAATGTTAACGAAATCAATGAAACAAGTAACATTATGAATTTCTAAAACTCAAACAAGGAAAAAAATATAGCGCCTTACCTTAACGTCGTAATAGTGGCTTCCCTTGACGCCCGCGCCGCCTTGATGTATATCGAATCGATCAACGCCCTGTTGTTTTACGTCTTTGGCGGGCGGCGCAAGGCGACTAGCGCTGTGGAACAAGCCAACGTTAAAAAGGTATAGGAAGAGACTGAGAAAGAAAAAGAATACAAAAAGGTGACGTGAGGTCGGCAGGAGAAAAGATGCGGAACAAAACCACAAAATTTAAATTTGTAAATTTAGATTTTTTTTTTTTTTTTTTTTTTATTTATATTTTTTTTTTCTTAAACGGATCATTGTTATTAATATTCTGCTGATTGTAATGTTTCATTTAACATTTTGAAATCAATTAGGATCAAGATATATGCAAATCGTTGAAGGAAAGAATACATTAAACAATGTACGTAACAATGTACGTCAGTTTAAAAATAAAAATGAATTTTTGTTTTTTTAAATTGAAATAACTTTTAAAAATTTACATTTAAATTTCTATTTTCTTTATATTAAAGTGAAATTAATACTGGTCCTGTGTGGACAGAAGTGTGATATTTTGACACATACTGGCCATGACAAATGATTTTTAAAACATAATTTAGATTAGTAAACAACGAAGGAGAGGAGCGGAGAGAAATTTTAAATATAAAAAAAAATATCTGTTTTTATACCGGCTGCCGTTCGTTTGAGAACCGTCAAATAAAGAAAAAATGTGCTGGTCAGCTCAAACGATTAACATTTTAAGCAAACAGTGACTGGTATAGAATAAATACCATATCACTCTGACTGACCAGCAGTGAGCTGTTTTTATTGAGAGAGAGAGACCAATCGTACATTATTGAAATTGAATGGGCCATTCCCGGAAGAACTGCAATACCGGGCCGACCCGTGGCGAGAGCGGAGCAAGCCCCGGGCATCCCGCCGAGTACCAAAAATCAGTTTAATATCGTAGTGACTCAATGAGCCACGTATCAGATATTAAGCTGATAAGAACAGATACTACACTTTGATCTTAGCCAAAAGGCCGAGAAGCGATAACGGTCACTGGACTACCGACGCCTCATATTCCGGAAAATTTCCTATCCGCTCCTCTGAAATGATTCCGTAAATATTCATCCGATTCCGCACACCGAAAATATTCCTTATTGCAGAAATCGCCGCCCATGCGACGTACGGCCGTTAGGCGGTGGGCGTTTTACAATCTGCCAAAGCGGAAAGGCGAATGTTAACGAAATCAATGAAACAAGTAACATTATGAATTTCTAAAACTCAAACAAGGAAAAAAATATAGCGCCTTACCTTAACGTCGTAATAGTGGCTTCCCTTGACGCCCGCGCCGCCTTGATGTATATCGAATCGATCAACGCCCTGTTGTTTTACGTCTTTGGCGGGCGGCGCAAGGCGACTAGCGCTGTGGAACAAGCCAACGTTAAAAAGGTATAGGAAGAGACTGAGAAAGAAAAAGAATACAAAAAGGTGACGTGAGGTCGGCAGGAGAAAAGATGCGGAACAAAACCACAAAATTTAAATTTGTAAATTTAGATTTTTTTTTTTTTTTTTTTTTTATTTATATTTTTTTTTCTTAAACGGATCATTGTTATTAATATTCTGCTGATTGTAATGTTTCATTTAACATTTTGAAATCAATTAGGATCAAGATATATGCAAATCGTTGAAGGAAAGAATACATTAAACAATGTACGTAACAATGTACGTCAGTTTAAAAATAAAAATGAATTTTTGTTTTTTTAAATTGAAATAACTTTTAAAAATTTACATTTAAATTTCTATTTTCTTTATATTAAAGTGAAATTAATACTGGTCCTGTGTGGACAGAAGTGTGATATTTTGACACATACTGGCCATGACAAATGATTTTTAAAACATAATTTAGATTAGTAAACAACGAAGGAGAGGAGCGGAGAGAAATTTTAAATATAAAAAAAAATATCTGTTTTTATACCGGCTGCCGTTCGTTTGAGAACCGTCAAATAAAGAAAAAATGTGCTGGTCAGCTCAAACGATTAACATTTTAAGCAAACAGTGACTGGTATAGAATAAATACCATATCACTCTGACTGACCAGCAGTGAGCTGTTTTTATTGAGAGAGAGAGACCAATCGTACATTATTGAAATTGAATGGGCCATTCCCGGAAGAACTGCAATACCGGGCCGACCCGTGGCGAGAGCGGAGCAAGCCCCGGGCATCCCGCCGAGTACCAAAAATCAGTTTAATATCGTAGTGACTCAATGAGCCACGTATCAGATATTAAGCTGATAAGAACAGATACTACACTTTGATCTTAGCCAAAAGGCCGAGAAGCGATAACGGTCACTGGACTACCGACGCCTCATATTCCGGAAAATTTCCTATCCGCTCCTCTGAAATGATTCCGTAAATATTCATCCGATTCCGCACACCGAAAATATTCCTTATTGCAGAAATCGCCGCCCATGCGACGTACGGCCGTTAGGCGGTGGGCGTTTTACAATCTGCCAAAGCGGAAAGGCGAATGTTAACGAAATCAATGAAACAAGTAACATTATGAATTTCTAAAACTCAAACAAGGAAAAAAATATAGCGCCTTACCTTAACGTCGTAATAGTGGCTTCCCTTGACGCCCGCGCCGCCTTGATGTATATCGAATCGATCAACGCCCTGTTGTTTTACGTCTTTGGCGGGCGGCGCAAGGCGACTAGCGCTGTGGAACAAGCCAACGTTAAAAAGGTATAGGAAGAGACTGAGAAAGAAAAAGAATACAAAAAGGTGACGTGAGGTCGGCAGGAGAAAAGATGCGGAACAAAACCACAAAATTTAAATTTGTAAATTTAGATTTTTTTTTTTTTTTTTTTTTTATTTATATTTTTTTTTCTTAAACGGATCATTGTTATTAATATTCTGCTGATTGTAATGTTTCATTTAACATTTTGAAATCAATTAGGATCAAGATATATGCAAATCGTTGAAGGAAAGAATACATTAAACAATGTACGTAACAATGTACGTCAGTTTAAAAATAAAAATGAATTTTTGTTTTTTTAAATTGAAATAACTTTTAAAAATTTACATTTAAATTTCTATTTTCTTTATATTAAAGTGAAATTAATACTGGTCCTGTGTGGACAGAAGTGTGATATTTTGACACATACTGGCCATGACAAATGATTTTTAAAACATAATTTAGATTAGTAAACAACGAAGGAGAGGAGCGGAGAGAAATTTTAAATATAAAAAAAAATATCTGTTTTTATACCGGCTGCCGTTCGTTTGAGAACCGTCAAATAAAGAAAAAATGTGCTGGTCAGCTCAAACGATTAACATTTTAAGCAAACAGTGACTGGTATAGAATAAATACCATATCACTCTGACTGACCAGCAGTGAGCTGTTTTTATTGAGAGAGAGAGACCAATCGTACATTATTGAAATTGAATGGGCCATTCCCGGAAGAACTGCAATACCGGGCCGACCCGTGGCGAGAGCGGAGCAAGCCCCGGGCATCCCGCCGAGTACCAAAAATCAGTTTAATATCGTAGTGACTCAATGAGCCACGTATCAGATATTAAGCTGATAAGAACAGATACTACACTTTGATCTTAGCCAAAAGGCCGAGAAGCGATAACGGTCACTGGACTACCGACGCCTCATATTCCGGAAAATTTCCTATCCGCTCCTCTGAAATGATTCCGTAAATATTCATCCGATTCCGCACACCGAAAATATTCCTTATTGCAGAAATCGCCGCCCATGCGACGTACGGCCGTTAGGCGGTGGGCGTTTTACAATCTGCCAAAGCGGAAAGGCGAATGTTAACGAAATCAATGAAACAAGTAACATTATGAATTTCTAAAACTCAAACAAGGAAAAAAATATAGCGCCTTACCTTAACGTCGTAATAGTGGCTTCCCTTGACGCCCGCGCCGCCTTGATGTATATCGAATCGATCAACGCCCTGTTGTTTTACGTCTTTGGCGGGCGGCGCAAGGCGACTAGCGCTGTGGAACAAGCCAACGTTAAAAAGGTATAGGAAGAGACTGAGAAAGAAAAAGAATACAAAAAGGTGACGTGAGGTCGGCAGGAGAAAAGATGCGGAACAAAACCACAAAATTTAAATTTGTAAATTTAGATTTTTTTTTTTTTTTTTTTTTATTTATATTTTTTTTTCTTAAACGGATCATTGTTATTAATATTCTGCTGATTGTAATGTTTCATTTAACATTTTGAAATCAATTAGGATCAAGATATATGCAAATCGTTGAAGGAAAGAATACATTAAACAATGTACGTAACAATGTACGTCAGTTTAAAAATAAAAATGAATTTTTGTTTTTTTAAATTGAAATAACTTTTAAAAATTTACATTTAAATTTCTATTTTCTTTATATTAAAGTGAAATTAATACTGGTCCTGTGTGGACAGAAGTGTGATATTTTGACACATACTGGCCATGACAAATGATTTTTAAAACATAATTTAGATTAGTAAACAACGAAGGAGAGGAGCGGAGAGAAATTTTAAATATAAAAAAAAATATCTGTTTTTATACCGGCTGCCGTTCGTTTGAGAACCGTCAAATAAAGAAAAAATGTGCTGGTCAGCTCAAACGATTAACATTTTAAGCAAACAGTGACTGGTATAGAATAAATACCATATCACTCTGACTGACCAGCAGTGAGCTGTTTTTATTGAGAGAGAGAGACCAATCGTACATTATTGAAATTGAATGGGCCATTCCCGGAAGAACTGCAATACCGGGCCGACCCGTGGCGAGAGCGGAGCAAGCCCCGGGCATCCCGCCGAGTACCAAAAATCAGTTTAATATCGTAGTGACTCAATGAGCCACGTATCAGATATTAAGCTGATAAGAACAGATACTACACTTTGATCTTAGCCAAAAGGCCGAGAAGCGATAACGGTCACTGGACTACCGACGCCTCATATTCCGGAAAATTTCCTATCCGCTCCTCTGAAATGATTCCGTAAATATTCATCCGATTCCGCACACCGAAAATATTCCTTATTGCAGAAATCGCCGCCCATGCGACGTACGGCCGTTAGGCGGTGGGCGTTTTACAATCTGCCAAAGCGGAAAGGCGAATGTTAACGAAATCAATGAAACAAGTAACATTATGAATTTCTAAAACTCAAACAAGGAAAAAAATATAGCGCCTTACCTTAACGTCGTAATAGTGGCTTCCCTTGACGCCCGCGCCGCCTTGATGTATATCGAATCGATCAACGCCCTGTTGTTTTACGTCTTTGGCGGGCGGCGCAAGGCGACTAGCGCTGTGGAACAAGCCAACGTTAAAAAGGTATAGGAAGAGACTGAGAAAGAAAAAGAATACAAAAAGGTGACGTGAGGTCGGCAGGAGAAAAGATGCGGAACAAAACCACAAAATTTAAATTTGTAAATTTAGATTTTTTTTTTTTTTTTTTTTTATTTATATTTTTTTTTCTTAAACGGATCATTGTTATTAATATTCTGCTGATTGTAATGTTTCATTTAACATTTTGAAATCAATTAGGATCAAGATATATGCAAATCGTTGAAGGAAAGAATACATTAAACAATGTACGTAACAATGTACGTCAGTTTAAAAATAAAAATGAATTTTTGTTTTTTTAAATTGAAATAACTTTTAAAAATTTACATTTAAATTTCTATTTTCTTTATATTAAAGTGAAATTAATACTGGTCCTGTGTGGACAGAAGTGTGATATTTTGACACATACTGGCCATGACAAATGATTTTTAAAACATAATTTAGATTAGTAAACAACGAAGGAGAGGAGCGGAGAGAAATTTTAAATATAAAAAAAAATATCTGTTTTTATACCGGCTGCCGTTCGTTTGAGAACCGTCAAATAAAGAAAAAATGTGCTGGTCAGCTCAAACGATTAACATTTTAAGCAAACAGTGACTGGTATAGAATAAATACCATATCACTCTGACTGACCAGCAGTGAGCTGTTTTTATTGAGAGAGAGAGACCAATCGTACATTATTGAAATTGAATGGGCCATTCCCGGAAGAACTGCAATACCGGGCCGACCCGTGGCGAGAGCGGAGCAAGCCCCGGGCATCCCGCCGAGTACCAAAAATCAGTTTAATATCGTAGTGACTCAATGAGCCACGTATCAGATATTAAGCTGATAAGAACAGATACTACACTTTGATCTTAGCCAAAAGGCCGAGAAGCGATAACGGTCACTGGACTACCGACGCCTCATATTCCGGAAAATTTCCTATCCGCTCCTCTGAAATGATTCCGTAAATATTCATCCGATTCCGCACACCGAAAATATTCCTTATTGCAGAAATCGCCGCCCATGCGACGTACGGCCGTTAGGCGGTGGGCGTTTTACAATCTGCCAAAGCGGAAAGGCGAATGTTAACGAAATCAATGAAACAAGTAACATTATGAATTTCTAAAACTCAAACAAGGAAAAAAATATAGCGCCTTACCTTAACGTCGTAATAGTGGCTTCCCTTGACGCCCGCGCCGCCTTGATGTATATCGAATCGATCAACGCCCTGTTGTTTTACGTCTTTGGCGGGCGGCGCAAGGCGACTAGCGCTGTGGAACAAGCCAACGTTAAAAAGGTATAGGAAGAGACTGAGAAAGAAAAAGAATACAAAAAGGTGACGTGAGGTCGGCAGGAGAAAAGATGCGGAACAAAACCACAAAATTTAAATTTGTAAATTTAGATTTTTTTTTTTTTTTTTTTTTATTTATATTTTTTTTTCTTAAACGGATCATTGTTATTAATATTCTGCTGATTGTAATGTTTCATTTAACATTTTGAAATCAATTAGGATCAAGATATATGCAAATCGTTGAAGGAAAGAATACATTAAACAATGTACGTAACAATGTACGTCAGTTTAAAAATAAAAATGAATTTTTGTTTTTTTAAATTGAAATAACTTTTAAAAATTTACATTTAAATTTCTATTTTCTTTATATTAAAGTGAAATTAATACTGGTCCTGTGTGGACAGAAGTGTGATATTTTGACACATACTGGCCATGACAAATGATTTTTAAAACATAATTTAGATTAGTAAACAACGAAGGAGAGGAGCGGAGAGAAATTTTAAATATAAAAAAAAATATCTGTTTTTATACCGGCTGCCGTTCGTTTGAGAACCGTCAAATAAAGAAAAAATGTGCTGGTCAGCTCAAACGATTAACATTTTAAGCAAACAGTGACTGGTATAGAATAAATACCATATCACTCTGACTGACCAGCAGTGAGCTGTTTTTATTGAGAGAGAGAGACCAATCGTACATTATTGAAATTGAATGGGCCATTCCCGGAAGAACTGCAATACCGGGCCGACCCGTGGCGAGAGCGGAGCAAGCCCCGGGCATCCCGCCGAGTACCAAAAATCAGTTTAATATCGTAGTGACTCAATGAGCCACGTATCAGATATTAAGCTGATAAGAACAGATACTACACTTTGATCTTAGCCAAAAGGCCGAGAAGCGATAACGGTCACTGGACTACCGACGCCTCATATTCCGGAAAATTTCCTATCCGCTCCTCTGAAATGATTCCGTAAATATTCATCCGATTCCGCACACCGAAAATATTCCTTATTGCAGAAATCGCCGCCCATGCGACGTACGGCCGTTAGGCGGTGGGCGTTTTACAATCTGCCAAAGCGGAAAGGCGAATGTTAACGAAATCAATGAAACAAGTAACATTATGAATTTCTAAAACTCAAACAAGGAAAAAAATATAGCGCCTTACCTTAACGTCGTAATAGTGGCTTCCCTTGACGCCCGCGCCGCCTTGATGTATATCGAATCGATCAACGCCCTGTTGTTTTACGTCTTTGGCGGGCGGCGCAAGGCGACTAGCGCTGTGGAACAAGCCAACGTTAAAAAGGTATAGGAAGAGACTGAGAAAGAAAAAGAATACAAAAAGGTGACGTGAGGTCGGCAGGAGAAAAGATGCGGAACAAAACCACAAAATTTAAATTTGTAAATTTAGATTTTTTTTTTTTTTTTTTTTTTATTTATATTTTTTTTTCTTAAACGGATCATTGTTATTAATATTCTGCTGATTGTAATGTTTCATTTAACATTTTGAAATCAATTAGGATCAAGATATATGCAAATCGTTGAAGGAAAGAATACATTAAACAATGTACGTAACAATGTACGTCAGTTTAAAAATAAAAATGAATTTTTGTTTTTTTAAATTGAAATAACTTTTAAAAATTTACATTTAAATTTCTATTTTCTTTATATTAAAGTGAAATTAATACTGGTCCTGTGTGGACAGAAGTGTGATATTTTGACACATACTGGCCATGACAAATGATTTTTAAAACATAATTTAGATTAGTAAACAACGAAGGAGAGGAGCGGAGAGAAATTTTAAATATAAAAAAAAATATCTGTTTTTATACCGGCTGCCGTTCGTTTGAGAACCGTCAAATAAAGAAAAAATGTGCTGGTCAGCTCAAACGATTAACATTTTAAGCAAACAGTGACTGGTATAGAATAAATACCATATCACTCTGACTGACCAGCAGTGAGCTGTTTTTATTGAGAGAGAGAGACCAATCGTACATTATTGAAATTGAATGGGCCATTCCCGGAAGAACTGCAATACCGGGCCGACCCGTGGCGAGAGCGGAGCAAGCCCCGGGCATCCCGCCGAGTACCAAAAATCAGTTTAATATCGTAGTGACTCAATGAGCCACGTATCAGATATTAAGCTGATAAGAACAGATACTACACTTTGATCTTAGCCAAAAGGCCGAGAAGCGATAACGGTCACTGGACTACCGACGCCTCATATTCCGGAAAATTTCCTATCCGCTCCTCTGAAATGATTCCGTAAATATTCATCCGATTCCGCACACCGAAAATATTCCTTATTGCAGAAATCGCCGCCCATGCGACGTACGGCCGTTAGGCGGTGGGCGTTTTACAATCTGCCAAAGCGGAAAGGCGAATGTTAACGAAATCAATGAAACAAGTAACATTATGAATTTCTAAAACTCAAACAAGGAAAAAAATATAGCGCCTTACCTTAACGTCGTAATAGTGGCTTCCCTTGACGCCCGCGCCGCCTTGATGTATATCGAATCGATCAACGCCCTGTTGTTTTACGTCTTTGGCGGGCGGCGCAAGGCGACTAGCGCTGTGGAACAAGCCAACGTTAAAAAGGTATAGGAAGAGACTGAGAAAGAAAAAGAATACAAAAAGGTGACGTGAGGTCGGCAGGAGAAAAGATGCGGAACAAAACCACAAAATTTAAATTTGTAAATTTAGATTTTTTTTTTTTTTTTTTTTTATTTATATTTTTTTTTCTTAAACGGATCATTGTTATTAATATTCTGCTGATTGTAATGTTTCATTTAACATTTTGAAATCAATTAGGATCAAGATATATGCAAATCGTTGAAGGAAAGAATACATTAAACAATGTACGTAACAATGTACGTCAGTTTAAAAATAAAAATGAATTTTTGTTTTTTTAAATTGAAATAACTTTTAAAAATTTACATTTAAATTTCTATTTTCTTTATATTAAAGTGAAATTAATACTGGTCCTGTGTGGACAGAAGTGTGATATTTTGACACATACTGGCCATGACAAATGATTTTTAAAACATAATTTAGATTAGTAAACAACGAAGGAGAGGAGCGGAGAGAAATTTTAAATATAAAAAAAAATATCTGTTTTTATACCGGCTGCCGTTCGTTTGAGAACCGTCAAATAAAGAAAAAATGTGCTGGTCAGCTCAAACGATTAACATTTTAAGCAAACAGTGACTGGTATAGAATAAATACCATATCACTCTGACTGACCAGCAGTGAGCTGTTTTTATTGAGAGAGAGAGACCAATCGTACATTATTGAAATTGAATGGGCCATTCCCGGAAGAACTGCAATACCGGGCCGACCCGTGGCGAGAGCGGAGCAAGCCCCGGGCATCCCGCCGAGTACCAAAAATCAGTTTAATATCGTAGTGACTCAATGAGCCACGTATCAGATATTAAGCTGATAAGAACAGATACTACACTTTGATCTTAGCCAAAAGGCCGAGAAGCGATAACGGTCACTGGACTACCGACGCCTCATATTCCGGAAAATTTCCTATCCGCTCCTCTGAAATGATTCCGTAAATATTCATCCGATTCCGCACACCGAAAATATTCCTTATTGCAGAAATCGCCGCCCATGCGACGTACGGCCGTTAGGCGGTGGGCGTTTTACAATCTGCCAAAGCGGAAAGGCGAATGTTAACGAAATCAATGAAACAAGTAACATTATGAATTTCTAAAACTCAAACAAGGAAAAAAATATAGCGCCTTACCTTAACGTCGTAATAGTGGCTTCCCTTGACGCCCGCGCCGCCTTGATGTATATCGAATCGATCAACGCCCTGTTGTTTTACGTCTTTGGCGGGCGGCGCAAGGCGACTAGCGCTGTGGAACAAGCCAACGTTAAAAAGGTATAGGAAGAGACTGAGAAAGAAAAAGAATACAAAAAGGTGACGTGAGGTCGGCAGGAGAAAAGATGCGGAACAAAACCACAAAATTTAAATTTGTAAATTTAGATTTTTTTTTTTTTTTTTTTTTATTTATATTTTTTTTTCTTAAACGGATCATTGTTATTAATATTCTGCTGATTGTAATGTTTCATTTAACATTTTGAAATCAATTAGGATCAAGATATATGCAAATCGTTGAAGGAAAGAATACATTAAACAATGTACGTAACAATGTACGTCAGTTTAAAAATAAAAATGAATTTTTGTTTTTTTAAATTGAAATAACTTTTAAAAATTTACATTTAAATTTCTATTTTCTTTATATTAAAGTGAAATTAATACTGGTCCTGTGTGGACAGAAGTGTGATATTTTGACACATACTGGCCATGACAAATGATTTTTAAAACATAATTTAGATTAGTAAACAACGAAGGAGAGGAGCGGAGAGAAATTTTAAATATAAAAAAAAATATCTGTTTTTATACCGGCTGCCGTTCGTTTGAGAACCGTCAAATAAAGAAAAAATGTGCTGGTCAGCTCAAACGATTAACATTTTAAGCAAACAGTGACTGGTATAGAATAAATACCATATCACTCTGACTGACCAGCAGTGAGCTGTTTTTATTGAGAGAGAGAGACCAATCGTACATTATTGAAATTGAATGGGCCATTCCCGGAAGAACTGCAATACCGGGCCGACCCGTGGCGAGAGCGGAGCAAGCCCCGGGCATCCCGCCGAGTACCAAAAATCAGTTTAATATCGTAGTGACTCAATGAGCCACGTATCAGATATTAAGCTGATAAGAACAGATACTACACTTTGATCTTAGCCAAAAGGCCGAGAAGCGATAACGGTCACTGGACTACCGACGCCTCATATTCCGGAAAATTTCCTATCCGCTCCTCTGAAATGATTCCGTAAATATTCATCCGATTCCGCACACCGAAAATATTCCTTATTGCAGAAATCGCCGCCCATGCGACGTACGGCCGTTAGGCGGTGGGCGTTTTACAATCTGCCAAAGCGGAAAGGCGAATGTTAACGAAATCAATGAAACAAGTAACATTATGAATTTCTAAAACTCAAACAAGGAAAAAAATATAGCGCCTTACCTTAACGTCGTAATAGTGGCTTCCCTTGACGCCCGCGCCGCCTTGATGTATATCGAATCGATCAACGCCCTGTTGTTTTACGTCTTTGGCGGGCGGCGCAAGGCGACTAGCGCTGTGGAACAAGCCAACGTTAAAAAGGTATAGGAAGAGACTGAGAAAGAAAAAGAATACAAAAAGGTGACGTGAGGTCGGCAGGAGAAAAGATGCGGAACAAAACCACAAAATTTAAATTTGTAAATTTAGATTTTTTTTTTTTTTTTTTTTTTATTTATATTTTTTTTTCTTAAACGGATCATTGTTATTAATATTCTGCTGATTGTAATGTTTCATTTAACATTTTGAAATCAATTAGGATCAAGATATATGCAAATCGTTGAAGGAAAGAATACATTAAACAATGTACGTAACAATGTACGTCAGTTTAAAAATAAAAATGAATTTTTGTTTTTTTAAATTGAAATAACTTTTAAAAATTTACATTTAAATTTCTATTTTCTTTATATTAAAGTGAAATTAATACTGGTCCTGTGTGGACAGAAGTGTGATATTTTGACACATACTGGCCATGACAAATGATTTTTAAAACATAATTTAGATTAGTAAACAACGAAGGAGAGGAGCGGAGAGAAATTTTAAATATAAAAAAAAATATCTGTTTTTATACCGGCTGCCGTTCGTTTGAGAACCGTCAAATAAAGAAAAAATGTGCTGGTCAGCTCAAACGATTAACATTTTAAGCAAACAGTGACTGGTATAGAATAAATACCATATCACTCTGACTGACCAGCAGTGAGCTGTTTTTATTGAGAGAGAGAGACCAATCGTACATTATTGAAATTGAATGGGCCATTCCCGGAAGAACTGCAATACCGGGCCGACCCGTGGCGAGAGCGGAGCAAGCCCCGGGCATCCCGCCGAGTACCAAAAATCAGTTTAATATCGTAGTGACTCAATGAGCCACGTATCAGATATTAAGCTGATAAGAACAGATACTACACTTTGATCTTAGCCAAAAGGCCGAGAAGCGATAACGGTCACTGGACTACCGACGCCTCATATTCCGGAAAATTTCCTATCCGCTCCTCTGAAATGATTCCGTAAATATTCATCCGATTCCGCACACCGAAAATATTCCTTATTGCAGAAATCGCCGCCCATGCGACGTACGGCCGTTAGGCGGTGGGCGTTTTACAATCTGCCAAAGCGGAAAGGCGAATGTTAACGAAATCAATGAAACAAGTAACATTATGAATTTCTAAAACTCAAACAAGGAAAAAAATATAGCGCCTTACCTTAACGTCGTAATAGTGGCTTCCCTTGACGCCCGCGCCGCCTTGATGTATATCGAATCGATCAACGCCCTGTTGTTTTACGTCTTTGGCGGGCGGCGCAAGGCGACTAGCGCTGTGGAACAAGCCAACGTTAAAAAGGTATAGGAAGAGACTGAGAAAGAAAAAGAATACAAAAAGGTGACGTGAGGTCGGCAGGAGAAAAGATGCGGAACAAAACCACAAAATTTAAATTTGTAAATTTAGATTTTTTTTTTTTTTTTTTTTTATTTATATTTTTTTTTCTTAAACGGATCATTGTTATTAATATTCTGCTGATTGTAATGTTTCATTTAACATTTTGAAATCAATTAGGATCAAGATATATGCAAATCGTTGAAGGAAAGAATACATTAAACAATGTACGTAACAATGTACGTCAGTTTAAAAATAAAAATGAATTTTTGTTTTTTTAAATTGAAATAACTTTTAAAAATTTACATTTAAATTTCTATTTTCTTTATATTAAAGTGAAATTAATACTGGTCCTGTGTGGACAGAAGTGTGATATTTTGACACATACTGGCCATGACAAATGATTTTTAAAACATAATTTAGATTAGTAAACAACGAAGGAGAGGAGCGGAGAGAAATTTTAAATATAAAAAAAAATATCTGTTTTTATACCGGCTGCCGTTCGTTTGAGAACCGTCAAATAAAGAAAAAATGTGCTGGTCAGCTCAAACGATTAACATTTTAAGCAAACAGTGACTGGTATAGAATAAATACCATATCACTCTGACTGACCAGCAGTGAGCTGTTTTTATTGAGAGAGAGAGACCAATCGTACATTATTGAAATTGAATGGGCCATTCCCGGAAGAACTGCAATACCGGGCCGACCCGTGGCGAGAGCGGAGCAAGCCCCGGGCATCCCGCCGAGTACCAAAAATCAGTTTAATATCGTAGTGACTCAATGAGCCACGTATCAGATATTAAGCTGATAAGAACAGATACTACACTTTGATCTTAGCCAAAAGGCCGAGAAGCGATAACGGTCACTGGACTACCGACGCCTCATATTCCGGAAAATTTCCTATCCGCTCCTCTGAAATGATTCCGTAAATATTCATCCGATTCCGCACACCGAAAATATTCCTTATTGCAGAAATCGCCGCCCATGCGACGTACGGCCGTTAGGCGGTGGGCGTTTTACAATCTGCCAAAGCGGAAAGGCGAATGTTAACGAAATCAATGAAACAAGTAACATTATGAATTTCTAAAACTCAAACAAGGAAAAAAATATAGCGCCTTACCTTAACGTCGTAATAGTGGCTTCCCTTGACGCCCGCGCCGCCTTGATGTATATCGAATCGATCAACGCCCTGTTGTTTTACGTCTTTGGCGGGCGGCGCAAGGCGACTAGCGCTGTGGAACAAGCCAACGTTAAAAAGGTATAGGAAGAGACTGAGAAAGAAAAAGAATACAAAAAGGTGACGTGAGGTCGGCAGGAGAAAAGATGCGGAACAAAACCACAAAATTTAAATTTGTAAATTTAGATTTTTTTTTTTTTTTTTTTTTATTTATATTTTTTTTTCTTAAACGGATCATTGTTATTAATATTCTGCTGATTGTAATGTTTCATTTAACATTTTGAAATCAATTAGGATCAAGATATATGCAAATCGTTGAAGGAAAGAATACATTAAACAATGTACGTAACAATGTACGTCAGTTTAAAAATAAAAATGAATTTTTGTTTTTTTAAATTGAAATAACTTTTAAAAATTTACATTTAAATTTCTATTTTCTTTATATTAAAGTGAAATTAATACTGGTCCTGTGTGGACAGAAGTGTGATATTTTGACACATACTGGCCATGACAAATGATTTTTAAAACATAATTTAGATTAGTAAACAACGAAGGAGAGGAGCGGAGAGAAATTTTAAATATAAAAAAAAATATCTGTTTTTATACCGGCTGCCGTTCGTTTGAGAACCGTCAAATAAAGAAAAAATGTGCTGGTCAGCTCAAACGATTAACATTTTAAGCAAACAGTGACTGGTATAGAATAAATACCATATCACTCTGACTGACCAGCAGTGAGCTGTTTTTATTGAGAGAGAGAGACCAATCGTACATTATTGAAATTGAATGGGCCATTCCCGGAAGAACTGCAATACCGGGCCGACCCGTGGCGAGAGCGGAGCAAGCCCCGGGCATCCCGCCGAGTACCAAAAATCAGTTTAATATCGTAGTGACTCAATGAGCCACGTATCAGATATTAAGCTGATAAGAACAGATACTACACTTTGATCTTAGCCAAAAGGCCGAGAAGCGATAACGGTCACTGGACTACCGACGCCTCATATTCCGGAAAATTTCCTATCCGCTCCTCTGAAATGATTCCGTAAATATTCATCCGATTCCGCACACCGAAAATATTCCTTATTGCAGAAATCGCCGCCCATGCGACGTACGGCCGTTAGGCGGTGGGCGTTTTACAATCTGCCAAAGCGGAAAGGCGAATGTTAACGAAATCAATGAAACAAGTAACATTATGAATTTCTAAAACTCAAACAAGGAAAAAAATATAGCGCCTTACCTTAACGTCGTAATAGTGGCTTCCCTTGACGCCCGCGCCGCCTTGATGTATATCGAATCGATCAACGCCCTGTTGTTTTACGTCTTTGGCGGGCGGCGCAAGGCGACTAGCGCTGTGGAACAAGCCAACGTTAAAAAGGTATAGGAAGAGACTGAGAAAGAAAAAGAATACAAAAAGGTGACGTGAGGTCGGCAGGAGAGAAAGATGCGGAACAAAACCACAAAATTTAAATTTGTAAATTTAGATTTTTTTTTTTTTTTTTTTTTTATTTATATTTTTTTTTCTTAAACGGATCATTGTTATTAATATTCTGCTGATTGTAATGTTTCATTTAACATTTTGAAATCAATTAGGATCAAGATATATGCAAATCGTTGAAGGAAAGAATACATTAAACAATGTACGTAACAATGTACGTCAGTTTAAAAATAAAAATGAATTTTTGTTTTTTTAAATTGAAATAACTTTTAAAAATTTACATTTAAATTTCTATTTTCTTTATATTAAAGTGAAATTAATACTGGTCCTGTGTGGACAGAAGTGTGATATTTTGACACATACTGGCCATGACAAATGATTTTTAAAACATAATTTAGATTAGTAAACAACGAAGGAGAGGAGCGGAGAGAAATTTTAAATATAAAAAAAAATATCTGTTTTTATACCGGCTGCCGTTCGTTTGAGAACCGTCAAATAAAGAAAAAATGTGCTGGTCAGCTCAAACGATTAACATTTTAAGCAAACAGTGACTGGTATAGAATAAATACCATATCACTCTGACTGACCAGCAGTGAGCTGTTTTTATTGAGAGAGAGAGACCAATCGTACATTATTGAAATTGAATGGGCCATTCCCGGAAGAACTGCAATACCGGGCCGACCCGTGGCGAGAGCGGAGCAAGCCCCGGGCATCCCGCCGAGTACCAAAAATCAGTTTAATATCGTAGTGACTCAATGAGCCACGTATCAGATATTAAGCTGATAAGAACAGATACTACACTTTGATCTTAGCCAAAAGGCCGAGAAGCGATAACGGTCACTGGACTACCGACGCCTCATATTCCGGAAAATTTCCTATCCGCTCCTCTGAAATGATTCCGTAAATATTCATCCGATTCCGCACACCGAAAATATTCCTTATTGCAGAAATCGCCGCCCATGCGACGTACGGCCGTTAGGCGGTGGGCGTTTTACAATCTGCCAAAGCGGAAAGGCGAATGTTAACGAAATCAATGAAACAAGTAACATTATGAATTTCTAAAACTCAAACAAGGAAAAAAATATAGCGCCTTACCTTAACGTCGTAATAGTGGCTTCCCTTGACGCCCGCGCCGCCTTGATGTATATCGAATCGATCAACGCCCTGTTGTTTTACGTCTTTGGCGGGCGGCGCAAGGCGACTAGCGCTGTGGAACAAGCCAACGTTAAAAAGGTATAGGAAGAGACTGAGAAAGAAAAAGAATACAAAAAGGTGACGTGAGGTCGGCAGGAGAAAAGATGCGGAACAAAACCACAAAATTTAAATTTGTAAATTTAGATTTTTTTTTTTTTTTTTTTTTTATTTATATTTTTTTTTCTTAAACGGATCATTGTTATTAATATTCTGCTGATTGTAATGTTTCATTTAACATTTTGAAATCAATTAGGATCAAGATATATGCAAATCGTTGAAGGAAAGAATACATTAAACAATGTACGTAACAATGTACGTCAGTTTAAAAATAAAAATGAATTTTTGTTTTTTTAAATTGAAATAACTTTTAAAAATTTACATTTAAATTTCTATTTTCTTTATATTAAAGTGAAATTAATACTGGTCCTGTGTGGACAGAAGTGTGATATTTTGACACATACTGGCCATGACAAATGATTTTTAAAACATAATTTAGATTAGTAAACAACGAAGGAGAGGAGCGGAGAGAAATTTTAAATATAAAAAAAAATATCTGTTTTTATACCGGCTGCCGTTCGTTTGAGAACCGTCAAATAAAGAAAAAATGTGCTGGTCAGCTCAAACGATTAACATTTTAAGCAAACAGTGACTGGTATAGAATAAATACCATATCACTCTGACTGACCAGCAGTGAGCTGTTTTTATTGAGAGAGAGAGACCAATCGTACATTATTGAAATTGAATGGGCCATTCCCGGAAGAACTGCAATACCGGGCCGACCCGTGGCGAGAGCGGAGCAAGCCCCGGGCATCCCGCCGAGTACCAAAAATCAGTTTAATATCGTAGTGACTCAATGAGCCACGTATCAGATATTAAGCTGATAAGAACAGATACTACACTTTGATCTTAGCCAAAAGGCCGAGAAGCGATAACGGTCACTGGACTACCGACGCCTCATATTCCGGAAAATTTCCTATCCGCTCCTCTGAAATGATTCCGTAAATATTCATCCGATTCCGCACACCGAAAATATTCCTTATTGCAGAAATCGCCGCCCATGCGACGTACGGCCGTTAGGCGGTGGGCGTTTTACAATCTGCCAAAGCGGAAAGGCGAATGTTAACGAAATCAATGAAACAAGTAACATTATGAATTTCTAAAACTCAAACAAGGAAAAAAATATAGCGCCTTACCTTAACGTCGTAATAGTGGCTTCCCTTGACGCCCGCGCCGCCTTGATGTATATCGAATCGATCAACGCCCTGTTGTTTTACGTCTTTGGCGGGCGGCGCAAGGCGACTAGCGCTGTGGAACAAGCCAACGTTAAAAAGGTATAGGAAGAGACTGAGAAAGAAAAAGAATACAAAAAGGTGACGTGAGGTCGGCAGGAGAAAAGATGCGGAACAAAACCACAAAATTTAAATTTGTAAATTTAGATTTTTTTTTTTTTTTTTTTTTATTTATATTTTTTTTTCTTAAACGGATCATTGTTATTAATATTCTGCTGATTGTAATGTTTCATTTAACATTTTGAAATCAATTAGGATCAAGATATATGCAAATCGTTGAAGGAAAGAATACATTAAACAATGTACGTAACAATGTACGTCAGTTTAAAAATAAAAATGAATTTTTGTTTTTTTAAATTGAAATAACTTTTAAAAATTTACATTTAAATTTCTATTTTCTTTATATTAAAGTGAAATTAATACTGGTCCTGTGTGGACAGAAGTGTGATATTTTGACACATACTGGCCATGACAAATGATTTTTAAAACATAATTTAGATTAGTAAACAACGAAGGAGAGGAGCGGAGAGAAATTTTAAATATAAAAAAAAATATCTGTTTTTATACCGGCTGCCGTTCGTTTGAGAACCGTCAAATAAAGAAAAAATGTGCTGGTCAGCTCAAACGATTAACATTTTAAGCAAACAGTGACTGGTATAGAATAAATACCATATCACTCTGACTGACCAGCAGTGAGCTGTTTTTATTGAGAGAGAGAGACCAATCGTACATTATTGAAATTGAATGGGCCATTCCCGGAAGAACTGCAATACCGGGCCGACCCGTGGCGAGAGCGGAGCAAGCCCCGGGCATCCCGCCGAGTACCAAAAATCAGTTTAATATCGTAGTGACTCAATGAGCCACGTATCAGATATTAAGCTGATAAGAACAGATACTACACTTTGATCTTAGCCAAAAGGCCGAGAAGCGATAACGGTCACTGGACTACCGACGCCTCATATTCCGGAAAATTTCCTATCCGCTCCTCTGAAATGATTCCGTAAATATTCATCCGATTCCGCACACCGAAAATATTCCTTATTGCAGAAATCGCCGCCCATGCGACGTACGGCCGTTAGGCGGTGGGCGTTTTACAATCTGCCAAAGCGGAAAGGCGAATGTTAACGAAATCAATGAAACAAGTAACATTATGAATTTCTAAAACTCAAACAAGGAAAAAAATATAGCGCCTTACCTTAACGTCGTAATAGTGGCTTCCCTTGACGCCCGCGCCGCCTTGATGTATATCGAATCGATCAACGCCCTGTTGTTTTACGTCTTTGGCGGGCGGCGCAAGGCGACTAGCGCTGTGGAACAAGCCAACGTTAAAAAGGTATAGGAAGAGACTGAGAAAGAAAAAGAATACAAAAAGGTGACGTGAGGTCGGCAGGAGAAAAGATGCGGAACAAAACCACAAAATTTAAATTTGTAAATTTAGATTTTTTTTTTTTTTTTTTTTTTATTTATATTTTTTTTTCTTAAACGGATCATTGTTATTAATATTCTGCTGATTGTAATGTTTCATTTAACATTTTGAAATCAATTAGGATCAAGATATATGCAAATCGTTGAAGGAAAGAATACATTAAACAATGTACGTAACAATGTACGTCAGTTTAAAAATAAAAATGAATTTTTGTTTTTTTAAATTGAAATAACTTTTAAAAATTTACATTTAAATTTCTATTTTCTTTATATTAAAGTGAAATTAATACTGGTCCTGTGTGGACAGAAGTGTGATATTTTGACACATACTGGCCATGACAAATGATTTTTAAAACATAATTTAGATTAGTAAACAACGAAGGAGAGGAGCGGAGAGAAATTTTAAATATAAAAAAAAATATCTGTTTTTATACCGGCTGCCGTTCGTTTGAGAACCGTCAAATAAAGAAAAAATGTGCTGGTCAGCTCAAACGATTAACATTTTAAGCAAACAGTGACTGGTATAGAATAAATACCATATCACTCTGACTGACCAGCAGTGAGCTGTTTTTATTGAGAGAGAGAGACCAATCGTACATTATTGAAATTGAATGGGCCATTCCCGGAAGAACTGCAATACCGGGCCGACCCGTGGCGAGAGCGGAGCAAGCCCCGGGCATCCCGCCGAGTACCAAAAATCAGTTTAATATCGTAGTGACTCAATGAGCCACGTATCAGATATTAAGCTGATAAGAACAGATACTACACTTTGATCTTAGCCAAAAGGCCGAGAAGCGATAACGGTCACTGGACTACCGACGCCTCATATTCCGGAAAATTTCCTATCCGCTCCTCTGAAATGATTCCGTAAATATTCATCCGATTCCGCACACCGAAAATATTCCTTATTGCAGAAATCGCCGCCCATGCGACGTACGGCCGTTAGGCGGTGGGCGTTTTACAATCTGCCAAAGCGGAAAGGCGAATGTTAACGAAATCAATGAAACAAGTAACATTATGAATTTCTAAAACTCAAACAAGGAAAAAAATATAGCGCCTTACCTTAACGTCGTAATAGTGGCTTCCCTTGACGCCCGCGCCGCCTTGATGTATATCGAATCGATCAACGCCCTGTTGTTTTACGTCTTTGGCGGGCGGCGCAAGGCGACTAGCGCTGTGGAACAAGCCAACGTTAAAAAGGTATAGGAAGAGACTGAGAAAGAAAAAGAATACAAAAAGGTGACGTGAGGTCGGCAGGAGAAAAGATGCGGAACAAAACCACAAAATTTAAATTTGTAAATTTAGATTTTTTTTTTTTTTTTTTTTTATTTATATTTTTTTTTCTTAAACGGATCATTGTTATTAATATTCTGCTGATTGTAATGTTTCATTTAACATTTTGAAATCAATTAGGATCAAGATATATGCAAATCGTTGAAGGAAAGAATACATTAAACAATGTACGTAACAATGTACGTCAGTTTAAAAATAAAAATGAATTTTTGTTTTTTTAAATTGAAATAACTTTTAAAAATTTACATTTAAATTTCTATTTTCTTTATATTAAAGTGAAATTAATACTGGTCCTGTGTGGACAGAAGTGTGATATTTTGACACATACTGGCCATGACAAATGATTTTTAAAACATAATTTAGATTAGTAAACAACGAAGGAGAGGAGCGGAGAGAAATTTTAAATATAAAAAAAAATATCTGTTTTTATACCGGCTGCCGTTCGTTTGAGAACCGTCAAATAAAGAAAAAATGTGCTGGTCAGCTCAAACGATTAACATTTTAAGCAAACAGTGACTGGTATAGAATAAATACCATATCACTCTGACTGACCAGCAGTGAGCTGTTTTTATTGAGAGAGAGAGACCAATCGTACATTATTGAAATTGAATGGGCCATTCCCGGAAGAACTGCAATACCGGGCCGACCCGTGGCGAGAGCGGAGCAAGCCCCGGGCATCCCGCCGAGTACCAAAAATCAGTTTAATATCGTAGTGACTCAATGAGCCACGTATCAGATATTAAGCTGATAAGAACAGATACTACACTTTGATCTTAGCCAAAAGGCCGAGAAGCGATAACGGTCACTGGACTACCGACGCCTCATATTCCGGAAAATTTCCTATCCGCTCCTCTGAAATGATTCCGTAAATATTCATCCGATTCCGCACACCGAAAATATTCCTTATTGCAGAAATCGCCGCCCATGCGACGTACGGCCGTTAGGCGGTGGGCGTTTTACAATCTGCCAAAGCGGAAAGGCGAATGTTAACGAAATCAATGAAACAAGTAACATTATGAATTTCTAAAACTCAAACAAGGAAAAAAATATAGCGCCTTACCTTAACGTCGTAATAGTGGCTTCCCTTGACGCCCGCGCCGCCTTGATGTATATCGAATCGATCAACGCCCTGTTGTTTTACGTCTTTGGCGGGCGGCGCAAGGCGACTAGCGCTGTGGAACAAGCCAACGTTAAAAAGGTATAGGAAGAGACTGAGAAAGAAAAAGAATACAAAAAGGTGACGTGAGGTCGGCAGGAGAAAAGATGCGGAACAAAACCACAAAATTTAAATTTGTAAATTTAGATTTTTTTTTTTTTTTTTTTTTATTTATATTTTTTTTTCTTAAACGGATCATTGTTATTAATATTCTGCTGATTGTAATGTTTCATTTAACATTTTGAAATCAATTAGGATCAAGATATATGCAAATCGTTGAAGGAAAGAATACATTAAACAATGTACGTAACAATGTACGTCAGTTTAAAAATAAAAATGAATTTTTGTTTTTTTAAATTGAAATAACTTTTAAAAATTTACATTTAAATTTCTATTTTCTTTATATTAAAGTGAAATTAATACTGGTCCTGTGTGGACAGAAGTGTGATATTTTGACACATACTGGCCATGACAAATGATTTTTAAAACATAATTTAGATTAGTAAACAACGAAGGAGAGGAGCGGAGAGAAATTTTAAATATAAAAAAAAATATCTGTTTTTATACCGGCTGCCGTTCGTTTGAGAACCGTCAAATAAAGAAAAAATGTGCTGGTCAGCTCAAACGATTAACATTTTAAGCAAACAGTGACTGGTATAGAATAAATACCATATCACTCTGACTGACCAGCAGTGAGCTGTTTTTATTGAGAGAGAGAGACCAATCGTACATTATTGAAATTGAATGGGCCATTCCCGGAAGAACTGCAATACCGGGCCGACCCGTGGCGAGAGCGGAGCAAGCCCCGGGCATCCCGCCGAGTACCAAAAATCAGTTTAATATCGTAGTGACTCAATGAGCCACGTATCAGATATTAAGCTGATAAGAACAGATACTACACTTTGATCTTAGCCAAAAGGCCGAGAAGCGATAACGGTCACTGGACTACCGACGCCTCATATTCCGGAAAATTTCCTATCCGCTCCTCTGAAATGATTCCGTAAATATTCATCCGATTCCGCACACCGAAAATATTCCTTATTGCAGAAATCGCCGCCCATGCGACGTACGGCCGTTAGGCGGTGGGCGTTTTACAATCTGCCAAAGCGGAAAGGCGAATGTTAACGAAATCAATGAAACAAGTAACATTATGAATTTCTAAAACTCAAACAAGGAAAAAAATATAGCGCCTTACCTTAACGTCGTAATAGTGGCTTCCCTTGACGCCCGCGCCGCCTTGATGTATATCGAATCGATCAACGCCCTGTTGTTTTACGTCTTTGGCGGGCGGCGCAAGGCGACTAGCGCTGTGGAACAAGCCAACGTTAAAAAGGTATAGGAAGAGACTGAGAAAGAAAAAGAATACAAAAAGGTGACGTGAGGTCGGCAGGAGAAAAGATGCGGAACAAAACCACAAAATTTAAATTTGTAAATTTAGATTTTTTTTTTTTTTTTTTTTTTATTTATATTTTTTTTTCTTAAACGGATCATTGTTATTAATATTCTGCTGATTGTAATGTTTCATTTAACATTTTGAAATCAATTAGGATCAAGATATATGCAAATCGTTGAAGGAAAGAATACATTAAACAATGTACGTAACAATGTACGTCAGTTTAAAAATAAAAATGAATTTTTGTTTTTTTAAATTGAAATAACTTTTAAAAATTTACATTTAAATTTCTATTTTCTTTATATTAAAGTGAAATTAATACTGGTCCTGTGTGGACAGAAGTGTGATATTTTGACACATACTGGCCATGACAAATGATTTTTAAAACATAATTTAGATTAGTAAACAACGAAGGAGAGGAGCGGAGAGAAATTTTAAATATAAAAAAAAATATCTGTTTTTATACCGGCTGCCGTTCGTTTGAGAACCGTCAAATAAAGAAAAAATGTGCTGGTCAGCTCAAACGATTAACATTTTAAGCAAACAGTGACTGGTATAGAATAAATACCATATCACTCTGACTGACCAGCAGTGAGCTGTTTTTATTGAGAGAGAGAGACCAATCGTACATTATTGAAATTGAATGGGCCATTCCCGGAAGAACTGCAATACCGGGCCGACCCGTGGCGAGAGCGGAGCAAGCCCCGGGCATCCCGCCGAGTACCAAAAATCAGTTTAATATCGTAGTGACTCAATGAGCCACGTATCAGATATTAAGCTGATAAGAACAGATACTACACTTTGATCTTAGCCAAAAGGCCGAGAAGCGATAACGGTCACTGGACTACCGACGCCTCATATTCCGGAAAATTTCCTATCCGCTCCTCTGAAATGATTCCGTAAATATTCATCCGATTCCGCACACCGAAAATATTCCTTATTGCAGAAATCGCCGCCCATGCGACGTACGGCCGTTAGGCGGTGGGCGTTTTACAATCTGCCAAAGCGGAAAGGCGAATGTTAACGAAATCAATGAAACAAGTAACATTATGAATTTCTAAAACTCAAACAAGGAAAAAAATATAGCGCCTTACCTTAACGTCGTAATAGTGGCTTCCCTTGACGCCCGCGCCGCCTTGATGTATATCGAATCGATCAACGCCCTGTTGTTTTACGTCTTTGGCGGGCGGCGCAAGGCGACTAGCGCTGTGGAACAAGCCAACGTTAAAAAGGTATAGGAAGAGACTGAGAAAGAAAAAGAATACAAAAAGGTGACGTGAGGTCGGCAGGAGAAAAGATGCGGAACAAAACCACAAAATTTAAATTTGTAAATTTAGATTTTTTTTTTTTTTTTTTTTTATTTATATTTTTTTTTTCTTAAACGGATCATTGTTATTAATATTCTGCTGATTGTAATGTTTCATTTAACATTTTGAAATCAATTAGGATCAAGATATATGCAAATCGTTGAAGGAAAGAATACATTAAACAATGTACGTAACAATGTACGTCAGTTTAAAAATAAAAATGAATTTTTGTTTTTTTAAATTGAAATAACTTTTAAAAATTTACATTTAAATTTCTATTTTCTTTATATTAAAGTGAAATTAATACTGGTCCTGTGTGGACAGAAGTGTGATATTTTGACACATACTGGCCATGACAAATGATTTTTAAAACATAATTTAGATTAGTAAACAACGAAGGAGAGGAGCGGAGAGAAATTTTAAATATAAAAAAAAATATCTGTTTTTATACCGGCTGCCGTTCGTTTGAGAACCGTCAAATAAAGAAAAAATGTGCTGGTCAGCTCAAACGATTAACATTTTAAGCAAACAGTGACTGGTATAGAATAAATACCATATCACTCTGACTGACCAGCAGTGAGCTGTTTTTATTGAGAGAGAGAGACCAATCGTACATTATTGAAATTGAATGGGCCATTCCCGGAAGAACTGCAATACCGGGCCGACCCGTGGCGAGAGCGGAGCAAGCCCCGGGCATCCCGCCGAGTACCAAAAATCAGTTTAATATCGTAGTGACTCAATGAGCCACGTATCAGATATTAAGCTGATAAGAACAGATACTACACTTTGATCTTAGCCAAAAGGCCGAGAAGCGATAACGGTCACTGGACTACCGACGCCTCATATTCCGGAAAATTTCCTATCCGCTCCTCTGAAATGATTCCGTAAATATTCATCCGATTCCGCACACCGAAAATATTCCTTATTGCAGAAATCGCCGCCCATGCGACGTACGGCCGTTAGGCGGTGGGCGTTTTACAATCTGCCAAAGCGGAAAGGCGAATGTTAACGAAATCAATGAAACAAGTAACATTATGAATTTCTAAAACTCAAACAAGGAAAAAAATATAGCGCCTTACCTTAACGTCGTAATAGTGGCTTCCCTTGACGCCCGCGCCGCCTTGATGTATATCGAATCGATCAACGCCCTGTTGTTTTACGTCTTTGGCGGGCGGCGCAAGGCGACTAGCGCTGTGGAACAAGCCAACGTTAAAAAGGTATAGGAAGAGACTGAGAAAGAAAAAGAATACAAAAAGGTGACGTGAGGTCGGCAGGAGAAAAGATGCGGAACAAAACCACAAAATTTAAATTTGTAAATTTAGATTTTTTTTTTTTTTTTTTTTTATTTATATTTTTTTTTCTTAAACGGATCATTGTTATTAATATTCTGCTGATTGTAATGTTTCATTTAACATTTTGAAATCAATTAGGATCAAGATATATGCAAATCGTTGAAGGAAAGAATACATTAAACAATGTACGTAACAATGTACGTCAGTTTAAAAATAAAAATGAATTTTTGTTTTTTTAAATTGAAATAACTTTTAAAAATTTACATTTAAATTTCTATTTTCTTTATATTAAAGTGAAATTAATACTGGTCCTGTGTGGACAGAAGTGTGATATTTTGACACATACTGGCCATGACAAATGATTTTTAAAACATAATTTAGATTAGTAAACAACGAAGGAGAGGAGCGGAGAGAAATTTTAAATATAAAAAAAAATATCTGTTTTTATACCGGCTGCCGTTCGTTTGAGAACCGTCAAATAAAGAAAAAATGTGCTGGTCAGCTCAAACGATTAACATTTTAAGCAAACAGTGACTGGTATAGAATAAATACCATATCACTCTGACTGACCAGCAGTGAGCTGTTTTTATTGAGAGAGAGAGACCAATCGTACATTATTGAAATTGAATGGGCCATTCCCGGAAGAACTGCAATACCGGGCCGACCCGTGGCGAGAGCGGAGCAAGCCCCGGGCATCCCGCCGAGTACCAAAAATCAGTTTAATATCGTAGTGACTCAATGAGCCACGTATCAGATATTAAGCTGATAAGAACAGATACTACACTTTGATCTTAGCCAAAAGGCCGAGAAGCGATAACGGTCACTGGACTACCGACGCCTCATATTCCGGAAAATTTCCTATCCGCTCCTCTGAAATGATTCCGTAAATATTCATCCGATTCCGCACACCGAAAATATTCCTTATTGCAGAAATCGCCGCCCATGCGACGTACGGCCGTTAGGCGGTGGGCGTTTTACAATCTGCCAAAGCGGAAAGGCGAATGTTAACGAAATCAATGAAACAAGTAACATTATGAATTTCTAAAACTCAAACAAGGAAAAAAATATAGCGCCTTACCTTAACGTCGTAATAGTGGCTTCCCTTGACGCCCGCGCCGCCTTGATGTATATCGAATCGATCAACGCCCTGTTGTTTTACGTCTTTGGCGGGCGGCGCAAGGCGACTAGCGCTGTGGAACAAGCCAACGTTAAAAAGGTATAGGAAGAGACTGAGAAAGAAAAAGAATACAAAAAGGTGACGTGAGGTCGGCAGGAGAAAAGATGCGGAACAAAACCACAAAATTTAAATTTGTAAATTTAGATTTTTTTTTTTTTTTTTTTTTATTTATATTTTTTTTTCTTAAACGGATCATTGTTATTAATATTCTGCTGATTGTAATGTTTCATTTAACATTTTGAAATCAATTAGGATCAAGATATATGCAAATCGTTGAAGGAAAGAATACATTAAACAATGTACGTAACAATGTACGTCAGTTTAAAAATAAAAATGAATTTTTGTTTTTTTAAATTGAAATAACTTTTAAAAATTTACATTTAAATTTCTATTTTCTTTATATTAAAGTGAAATTAATACTGGTCCTGTGTGGACAGAAGTGTGATATTTTGACACATACTGGCCATGACAAATGATTTTTAAAA
>NW_026734053.1:0-46468 GCF_028476545.2 Physella acuta
ATGACTAAACAAAAAACAACTGTAACATGGCAGCTACACAGAGTGGGTGGGTAGGTGGATAAGGGGAGGGAAAAACTCGTTCAATGTAAACCAAACCGAGCTAATTGGGAATGGGTGGAGGGCCCTGAAAAGGGCCGAGTAGTAGAGCCACACAACAAGCAAGCCAGGTGGTTGTTTGCTGTTGTGTTTATTTGCTGGGTGGTGTACTTGGTGACAGCCTTGGTGCCTTCACTGACGGCGTGTTTGGCCAGCTCACCGGGCAGGAGGGAGACGGGACAGCGGGTCTGGATCTCCCTGGAGGTGATGGTGCTGCGCTTGTTGTAGTGGGCAAGACGGCTGGCTTCAGCTGAAATGCGCTCAAAGATGTCGTTGACGAAGGAGTTCATGATGGACATGGCCTTGGAGGAAATGCCAGTGTCAGGGTGCACCTGCTTCAAGACTTTGTAAATGTAGATGCTGTAGCTTTCCTTTCTCCTCCTCTTCTTTTTCTTGTCACCGGTGCGTACGGCTTTAGCCTTACCGGCCTTCTTGGCTCCCTTGGAAGAAACTTTAGGTGGCATGTTGTTTTCTTTTCAACGGCTTGAACAGAAATGAGGCGAACCCACCGCCGGCCGCCCTTTTATATGAAACGGCGAGGAAATTTGGAGAGTACGAGTACGAGTACGAACGCCAAGCCGCTACGCAGCCAATCAGAACGCTCGCTTGGTGACGAACGGATTTCCTCGCCGTTTCGTATAAAAGGGCCGATCTCGCCGTTAAGTCTTCATTCATAGCCTACAGCCGCAATCGCTGTGTCGCTATACTCTTCTCGCTCCTAACCAACTCACAATGTCCGGACGTGGTAAAGGCGGGTAAAGTCAAGGGAAAGTCCAAGTCTCGCTCCTCCAGGGCAGGCCTTCAATTCCCAGTCGGACGTATTCATCGTCTGTTGAGGAAAGGAAACTATGCTGAGCGTGTCGGTGCTGGTGCCCCAGTCTACCTAGCCGCCGTCCTCGAGTATTTGGCCGCTGAAGTGCTCGAGTTGGCCGGCAACGCTGCCAGAGACAACAAGAAGACAAGAATCATTCCTCGTCACCTCCAGCTGGCCATCCGTAACGACGAAGAGTTGAACAAACTTTTGTCGGGTGTCACCATCGCCCAGGGTGGTGTCCTCCCCAACATCCAGGCCGTGCTTCTGCCCAAGAAGTCACAGAAGACACCCGGTGGCAAGAGCTAAACAGTGTCACCCTGCTGCCCACTGTCCACCTAGCCTACTACTGTCCTTTTCAGGACAACCAAAGTTTACCCAATTAGCTTTCGTTGTGTGTCAATGAACAAAAATCGAGTTTTCCAACCCTACCCTACCCTACTTGTTTCAAACTGTATTAATAACGCATCAATATGTCACTCACTAGCAGTATGAGATCATTATTATAGATGTATAATACTTACACTGGTTTACACGAGCAGAACAGGGAGGGGGGCGGTCATATTAATAGTAGTAACTGGACATATTTTAGGGGTATTCGCTCATAGATACAAATGTAAATAGAATCTTTTTTTCTTTAAATGTGCTCCGTTTAACCCTTGTCTACAAGAAATAAGGGTGGTCGTTATTTTAAAATTCTATTCTTTAACCCACCGCTAGTCTACCATTTTTATTTTATATCTTCTTGTTTTTAAAAACAAATATGTTTGATTACAATCCTTCCCCCTCATTTATTTACACACTATTATTACCGCCGATCGAGCGGGCGAATTGGGTAAGAATTGGGTCAGAATATCTACATAGGTCTATAGACTAGGTCTAGATCTAGATTGTTTCATGCAGTCTATGTTGGGTTCTTTTCTAATCACTCACACACATTCATAATTCATTGAAGAGGACAGAAGCAAACACACCGTTACCCATGACAAGCGGCACAACCAAGGATTTCATTTGAACGAAGAATATTTTGTGTTATCGGCCCTGTCTGCTATTAATAGATCGCTCGGCTGGATACCGAGCGATCTAAAAATAATCTGCTAGGTATGTCGACGCTGTCTCAACGTTGTGTGGCTGCTTCTGGCCAATCAGCGTTGTTAAACTCGTACTCGTCCAATGGGAGAGCTTCGTTGCGCTAAGGGTTTGGCGGACGGTTATAAAAGGACCAGCAGCGCTGGGCTGCCACATTTCTTAAACTGACTATCATCCAGTTGAGATACCGCCATGGCCAGAACAAAACAAACCGCCCGTAAATCCACCGGAGGCAAAGCCCCACGTAAACAGCTGGCCACCAAAGCCGCCAGAAAGTCAGCACCAGCCACCGGCGGTGTTAAGAAGCCCCATCGTTACAGGCCTGGAACCGTCGCCCTGAGAGAAATCCGTCGTTACCAGAAGAGCACTGAGCTGCTCATTCGCAAGCTGCCATTCCAGCGCCTGGTCAGAGAAATCGCCCAGGACTTCAAGACTGACCTTCGCTTCCAGAGCTCCGCTGTCATGGCCCTGCAGGAGGCTAGCGAGGCTTACCTCGTCGGTCTGTTTGAAGACACCAACCTGTGCGCCATCCACGCCAAGCGTGTCACCATCATGCCCAAGGACATCCAGCTAGCCAGACGTATCCGTGGTGAGCGTGCTTAAGAGGTTTCTTTTAAGCCCAAACCACCACCCCCTGTCCTCAACCAAGGTCCTTTTTAGGACCACCTGACAACGTTCAGATTAGCAGTGAAGGTCCCCCACCTCACGAGTTTCCACCCACCCACCCACTACACCCCCTGCCCATGTCTGCCACTCTACTACTACTACTACTACTACATCTATTAGTATTATTCTGGGGGATGCGGGAAATAGGTTCTATTCATTTATCTCTTTAATTCAACTCACACATCACATTGCTATTTGAATTCGTGTATGCATGCTGTTGATATTGTTTTATTTATCTCAAATGTGAAGAAAGGAGAGAATAAATTTTATATTTTTCTTTCACCCACCCACCCACCACCCTATCCATTGCTTTTTAAAATATATAAAAAAGAAAAACCCTTTAGGGTTAGAGCTAGATATCTAGATCTTAATCGGAGAGCAGAAATTATTCTTAACGACTACACGCCATAGATTATTTAATTATTAGAAGCCTAACTAACCTATTCGTTTCACGATGTAAACAAACCACTGCGAGTACGGAGCGGAGTACGAGAATATTATTTCGTTCGTACTCGACCAATCAGCGTTCGAGATTCTCTCGTACTCGCATAATGAGCTCGCTCGTACTCGCATAATTAGGTGTAGGGAAATATTTCAGTTTTATTCGCACAAAACGGTGAAAATAACGTCTAATACCATATTTTAACATGACAAACGTGGATCTTTTCTATGCCTACACGTGTGGGCAATGAAACTCTTTATTTTTTATCCAAGGGTCGCATAGCAGAATAGGTGAAAAAATGACTTTGAAAACGACACCGTTAGCCGACAAGCCAGCAACATTCCAGTCGACACGGCAAGCTGCTTTTTCATTGGCTGGCTCATTCGCCGACCGCTTTTGGTTGGGCGGTGTCCGCCATATTGAACGAACTCGAGCCCAGGACCGTATATAAGGAGCGAGTTTCTCTGCAGACGGCGTTTTTCGAACACTCGTTCATCAACAAAGAAAAAAAATTCAATATGTCTGGCCGAGGCAAGGGTGGTAAGGGACTCGGCAAAGGAGGCGCCAAGCGTCACAGGAAGGTGTTGCGTGATAACATCCAAGGTATCACCAAGCCAGCCATCCGTCGTCTTGCTCGCAGAGGTGGTGTCAAACGTATCTCTGGTCTGATCTACGAAGAAACCAGAGGTGTCCTCAAGGTGTTCCTTGAAAATGTCATCCGTGATGCCGTCACCTACACTGAGCACGCCAAGAGGAAGACCGTCACTGCTATGGATGTCGTCTATGCTCTGAAACGTCAAGGTCGCACCCTGTACGGCTTCGGCGGTTAAACTCAACCCAGGACCACCCATTTGTTCTACCCATCCGGCCCTTATTAGGGCCACCCATACGTTTCCGAATTAGCTCGAGTGGTTGTAACCCCTACACGAATGTTTTCCATACCTACCCCTTACTTACTGAGTTACTTCTTCCTCCTTATTACTTAGGTTTGATTGTACAATTATTTGGTTGTAGCCTACTTAGTTTATTTATTTAATTTGGGCAGAGTGGTCATCTTTCCTTTGGTTTTTAAGGGGTTTGTTTCCATGGGTGGGGAGGGTCGAGGTAGCCTACCGTGAAGGCACAAAAGAAACAAACAAAAAATATTTCGATATTACAAAAGTGTTCACAGGTATGTGGTGAACTTAGGAAAGAGTACAGGTGGTAAGAATAGGTGTCCAGTGGGGTAAAAACAAAAGACAAAAGATGAAAAAAAGTCTACAACACGTGGTGTTCCCAAGCGGTCACCCATCTAAGTACTAACCACGCCCGACGTTGCTTGACTGCGGTGATCGGACGAGAACCGGTATTTTCAACGTGGTATGGCCGTAGACATCGGTGTGAGAAAATTGGGGCTTATAAATATACTCAAACGAAATCAGCAGTTATTCGTCCTTTTCTGGCTACAATAATGATTTCACTGCTTTCCTCATATTATTTCAATAATAAAAAACGCCCTAAATCGCCACAAAAGCGAAACATTGTTTTAATATCGAATACTATGTGCCTTTTTTTCCCTCTACAGCCATTGGTCGCTATTTTTAACCTGAGGCGGTAACCACCGGTAGACTTCCCTGAGCTACTAATTTTCGAGCATCGCGCGTTGTAAAATACAAAATAAATACATTTTCCCCATTTTCCTTGACTAAAATCAGAAAACCAGGTGCCCCCTGCATCCGACCTGTCCTTTAACTATCGCTTTCATGTGAAATGATCTATCGGAAAGGCGATACTTTAACTTTTTTGGGTCTCCCGCTCACTCACTCCTTCCGAAACATTCTGCACGAATTCATTCAATTTTAATCCAACTCATCACATAGATCTAGATCTAGCCGCCTACAAGTCTACTAATTTAATGTTTGAGAAATAGTTCAATGCTTTTCATTTATTAATTATTCTTTTAACCTTTTCCCACGACAACTGGCACATTTATTTTCAGTCTATTAATATTCTGGCTTTATTTTAAAACACGCAACTAGGCGTCGATCTAGAATTCTAGATCTAACGCTCTAGCTTAACTAAAATAATATAAACAGGAGGGTGGATCTATTCAAAATACTGTTTCAAAAATTACAATAATAATTTCACGGTGAAAAAAAAAAGGCAGGCGATCCATGGTAAATTAAATGCTAATTAAGGATGTTGCTTAAAAGGTTAGGTTGGCCTGGGACGCCAGTATTTCTCTAGAGTCTAGATCTAGAATTTCTAGATTCTGTAGGAATGAGTAGCCTAGGTATTAATAATTGAATGCATTAGTAATTATTAGTAGCTAACATAAGATTTAGTTCAGTAAAAACTAATAGATCTAGATTTTAGGTCCAATGTTGGCTATCAGACTTGATGCTTGATTGTAATGATTATTAGGTTTGAGCAATTAATTTTTTTAAACATTTTTTTAATTATTAGTATTAGTGAGAAGTCATCATTAGTGGGAGTAAATTTACTTCTTTCCAGTCTGGTTCTGGGTTTCCTTGTAGCCTATATAATCTAGATCTAGTTGGTGATAATATTAATAAATATTGTTTCCCATTTTAAATACTCAGGCGGTTTGTTTGAAAGTCTGACCGCAGCTCCATATTCATTGACTGTCGAAGCACCGCATAAAATGAATTAGCTTATATCCAGGGCTGGCCTGGTCTGCCTGTTATTGTGACTGAATTGTCCTACAGACAAGACCTGAAGAAGCTCTCGTTAAGTAATAAGTGTACAGCTTGCTTTTAGCCTGGCGCGGGGATCTTTCACCGGCCACTTTAACATTCTGCGACAGGGCAGGCCTTTACTTTAAGCTTTAATCTTAGCTGGTTCCGCTTTAACACAGGGTATTCTTTTGTCTTTAAGTATACCGCTTTCTTTTATCAGCCTGTAAACCCTGTGTCGGCTACCGGTATCTCATCCGCCAGGGCAAAACAATTTCCAGTTTTTAAATTAAGCTGGTGTCATTTTTAAAACCAATGATTAGGATTTTGGCACAATGCTTATTTTTCTATATACACAAGATGAATTTCACATCATTTTCTGATTTCAGTTTAAGTTTGAAAGCATGTAAAATGTCAATTTGTCCTGCTATGTGATTTTTCTTCATTTATTTTTTGCTAACCCATGGCATCACATTATGAAGGCTCTACTAATATCTTTAGGCTGGGGCCAGTACCTTAACCGACTGTCGTCAAATGAAAAAACTGACAGAAGAGCGCAATTTAATACACACAACAGATATATATGTATCCGAACAAACAAATAAATATATTGGAACATATATACATACCTTTATATATACACACTGATATATACATATATATATATATTTACATAATAAATACATTATATATGAATATATCTATATATATAATTTATTTATTTATACATATATATATATATATATATATATATATTTGTATTATATCCTTATATATTATGAATATATATATTAATTCTTATATGATATATATTTGTAAATATAAATTATATATATGTGTGTATATATATATCCTTCTGTTTGCTGGGGTAGAAAAAAAAAACTTATAATTATAATATTCTGAAGGATATTATTTTACTTGAGCGTCTTTCGTCTACACTCAAATATATATATTTGAATATACATTCAAATATATATTCAATGAATATACATTTAGACACACATGTAAATATATATATATATATATATATATATATATATATATATATATATATATATATATATATATATATATACACAAAACATGCATATATATACATACGTATATATAGACATATATACAATATTCGTCTATTCAATATTTTTACATTATATATATATATATATATATATATATATATATATATATATATATATATATATATATATATATATATATATATTTATATATATATATATATATATTTATATATATTAAAAAAAATATACATATATGAAATACTTTTTACACATATTTATTTATGTTTCTATAATATATGGAAGGATATTAATTTACTCAAGTGTCTGCCTTGGGTGTTTATATAAAAAGAGAAGGGTTGAACTAATGAGAGGAATAAAAAAAATCTTTATATTCAATCTTATTTATTTATTTTGTATATGTTATAGACTGGCATACATTTTTTTCTCTCTGGTTTATGTGAAAGGAGCTTGCAGGGATTCAAATTATTATTTTTTGCATTGAAATTCATTCTTTATTAATCACAGCTATGTTGCAGGCATATAAATACTTCCCTTTGGGCTCAAGTTGCTTTGAAAGAATCCTTGTCAGTATAGAACTAGTACCAGGACCATAAATGTATGCCCCAGGGCAAATGTTAAGAAAACCTCATCATTTTACAACTCCAACTGACCAAGGACTTAAGAAATGATGCTTCTGCGCAAACTTTCTCGTCAGCCGGTAAGAGATCAACCTCCTTTTGATTGTTTAAATTTTAATCTGTGCTGAAATCATTGTGCGGGCTGGCAAAGAAAACCATGAACTTCTTGAAAGCTGTGTACTTGAGCTCATGTTATTTTTTATTTTCTGTAATTTGAAAAAAAAAAAAGTATATATATGATAATAAAAAAAAAAGTTCAGAGTATTTAATTGTTGTTTTGTCTTGTTAAAGAGAATGTATGTTGTGCAGAAGTGTAACCAACTCATTTTCAAGCCAGGACTAGCAAAAGACAAAACAAAAAGAATCATATGATATGATGGTAGTAGGAAAAAAATAAATCAGTGAACAAATGGTGGCAGATGCATGCCTTAGCAATCTGACATGGTAGCTTTAATGAAAGAAAAACAAAAATAATAAAAACACCAAAAGCCACATTCACACAGTTATGTTCAACATATATAATGAAGACAGAAAAAAACCAACCCACCAGAATGGATGTATTGTAATGAAAATGGCAGTTAGCACTGGTGATAAGAATCAAAGTGTTGGCTAATAATTCCTATTACAACAGCCAGCCTTATAATCTGAATTAAAACTATTAAATCCCATTCATCCCTTGGATCTATGCCAAACAACACACAATAAATGATATGCATAGAGGTGTGCTGATGCCCTGTGTGAGATGCAGAATGAAATAGTGTTTTTTAAAAAAAGGAGCCACCCAGTAATAAGTATGTGGCCTTTTTATGTCTAGTTTAAAGGATAGAATTAGCATGAAATGTGTTAAGAGAATAGTGTGTGCAGTTGTTGGGATAGGCATATTACTATGCAGGCCTATGTATGTATGTATATCTATCTCTACTTATTAAAGAAAAGAATGACTAAACAAAAAACAACTGTAACATGGCAGCTACACAGAGTGGGTGGGTAGGTGGATAAGGGAGGGAAAACTCGTTCAATGTAAACCAAACCGAGCTAATTGGGAATGGGTGGAGGCCCTGAAAAGGGCCGAGTAGTAGAGCCACACAACAAGCAAGCCAGGTGGTTGTTTGCTGTTGTGTTTATTTGCTGGTGGTGTACTTGGTGACAGCCTTGGTGCCTTCACTGACGGCGTGTTTGGCCAGCTCACCGGGCAGGAGGAGACGGACAGCGGTCTGGATCTCCCTGGAGGTGATGGTGCTGCGCTTGTTGTAGTGGGCAAGACGGCTGGCTTCAGCTGAAATGCGCTCAAAGATGTCGTTGACGAAGGAGTTCATGATGGACATGGCCTTGGAGGAAATGCCAGTGTCAGGGTGCACCTGCTTCAAGACTTTGTAAATGTAGATGCTGTAGCTTTCCTTTCTCCTCCTCTTCTTTTTCTTGTCACCGGTGCGTACGGCTTTAGCCTTACCGGCCTTCTTGGCTCCCTTGGAAGAAACTTTAGGTGGCATGTTGTTTTCTTTTCAACGGCTTGAACAGAAATGAGGCGAACCCACCGCCGGCCGCCCTTTTATATGAAACGGCGAGGAAATTTGGAGAGTACGAGTACGAGTACGAACGCCAAGCCGCTACGCAGCCAATCAGAACGCTCGCTTGGTGACGAACGGATTTCCTCGCCGTTTCGTATAAAAGGGCCGATCTCGCCGTTAAGTCTTCATTCATAGCCTACAGCCGCAATCGCTGTGTCGCTATACTCTTCTCGCTCCTAACCAACTCACAATGTCCGGACGTGGTAAAGGCGGTAAAGTCAAGGGAAAGTCCAAGTCTCGCTCCTCCAGGGCAGGCCTTCAATTCCCAGTCGGACGTATTCATCGTCTGTTGAGGAAAGGAAACTATGCTGAGCGTGTCGGTGCTGGTGCCCCAGTCTACCTAGCCGCCGTCCTCGAGTATTTGGCCGCTGAAGTGCTCGAGTTGGCCGGCAACGCTGCCAGAGACAACAAGAAGACAAGAATCATTCCTCGTCACCTCCAGCTGGCCATCCGTAACGACGAAGAGTTGAACAAACTTTTGTCGGGTGTCACCATCGCCCAGGGTGGTGTCCTCCCCAACATCCAGGCCGTGCTTCTGCCCAAGAAGTCACAGAAGACACCCGGTGGCAAGAGCTAAACAGTGTCACCCTGCTGCCCACTGTCCACCTAGCCTACTACTGTCCTTTTCAGGACAACCAAAGTTTACCCAATTAGCTTTCGTTGTGTGTCAATGAACAAAAATCGAGTTTTCCAACCCTACCCTACCCTACTTGTTTCAAACTGTATTAATAACGCATCAATATGTCACTCACTAGCAGTATGAGATCATTATTATAGATGTATAATACTTACACTGGTTTACACGAGCAGAACAGGGAGGGGGGCGGTCATATTAATAGTAGTAACTGGACATATTTTAGGGGTATTCGCTCATAGATACAAATGTAAATAGAATCTTTTTTTCTTTAAATGTGCTCCGTTTAACCCTTGTCTACAAGAAATAAGGGTGGTCGTTATTTTAAAATTCTATTCTTTAACCCACCGCTAGTCTACCATTTTTATTTTATATCTTCTTGTTTTTAAAAACAAATATGTTTGATTACAATCCTTCCCCCTCATTTATTTACACACTATTATTACCGCCGATCGAGCGGGCGAATTGGGTAAGAATTGGGTCAGAATATCTACATAGGTCTATAGACTAGGTCTAGATCTAGATTGTTTCATGCAGTCTATGTTGGGTTCTTTTCTAATCACTCACACACATTCATAATTCATTGAAGAGGACAGAAGCAAACACACCGTTACCCATGACAAGCGGCACAACCAAGGATTTCATTTGAACGAAGAATATTTTGTGTTATCGGCCCTGTCTGCTATTAATAGATCGCTCGGCTGGATACCGAGCGATCTAAAAATAATCTGCTAGGTATGTCGACGCTGTCTCAACGTTGTGTGGCTGCTTCTGGCCAATCAGCGTTGTTAAACTCGTACTCGTCCAATGGGAGAGCTTCGTTGCGCTAAGGGTTTGGCGGACGGTTATAAAAGGACCAGCAGCGCTGGGCTGCCACATTTCTTAAACTGACTATCATCCAGTTGAGATACCGCCATGGCCAGAACAAAACAAACCGCCCGTAAATCCACCGGAGGCAAAGCCCCACGTAAACAGCTGGCCACCAAAGCCGCCAGAAAGTCAGCACCAGCCACCGGCGGTGTTAAGAAGCCCCATCGTTACAGGCCTGGAACCGTCGCCCTGAGAGAAATCCGTCGTTACCAGAAGAGCACTGAGCTGCTCATTCGCAAGCTGCCATTCCAGCGCCTGGTCAGAGAAATCGCCCAGGACTTCAAGACTGACCTTCGCTTCCAGAGCTCCGCTGTCATGGCCCTGCAGGAGGCTAGCGAGGCTTACCTCGTCGGTCTGTTTGAAGACACCAACCTGTGCGCCATCCACGCCAAGCGTGTCACCATCATGCCCAAGGACATCCAGCTAGCCAGACGTATCCGTGGTGAGCGTGCTTAAGAGGTTTCTTTTAAGCCCAAACCACCACCCCCTGTCCTCAACCAAGGTCCTTTTTAGGACCACCTGACAACGTTCAGATTAGCAGTGAAGGTCCCCCACCTCACGAGTTTCCACCCACCCACCCACTACACCCCCTGCCCATGTCTGCCACTCTACTACTACTACTACATCTATTAGTATTATTCTGGGGGATGCGGGAGATAGGTTCTATTCATTTATCTCTTTAATTCAACTCACACATCACATTGCTATTTGAATTCGTGTATGCATGCTGTTGATATTGTTTTATTTATCTCAAATGTGAAGAAAGGAGAGAATAAATTTTATATTTTTCTTTCACCCACCCACCCACCACCCTATCCATTGCTTTTTAAAATATATAAAAAAGAAAAACCCTTTAGGGTTAGAGCTAGATATCTAGATCTTAATCGGAGAGCAGAAATTATTCTTAACGACTACACGCCATAGATTATTTAATTATTAGAAGCCTAACTAACCTATTCGTTTCACGATGTAAACAAACCACTGCGAGTACGGAGCGGAGTACGAGAATATTATTTCGTTCGTACTCGACCAATCAGCGTTCGAGATTCTCTCGTACTCGCATAATGAGCTCGCTCGTACTCGCATAATTAGGTGTAGGGAAATATTTCAGTTTTATTCGCACAAAACGGTGAAAATAACGTCTAATACCATATTTTAACATGACAAACGTGGATCTTTTCTATGCCTACACGTGTGGGCAATGAAACTCTTTATTTTTTATCCAAGGGTCGCATAGCAGAATAGGTGAAAAAATGACTTTGAAAACGACACCGTTAGCCGACAAGCCAGCAACATTCCAGTCGACACGGCAAGCTGCTTTTTCATTGGCTGGCTCATTCGCCGACCGCTTTTGGTTGGGCGGTGTCCGCCATATTGAACGAACTCGAGCCCAGGACCGTATATAAGGAGCGAGTTTCTCTGCAGACGGCGTTTTTCGAACACTCGTTCATCAACAAAGAAAAAAAATTCAATATGTCTGGCCGAGGCAAGGGTGGTAAGGGACTCGGCAAAGGAGGCGCCAAGCGTCACAGGAAGGTGTTGCGTGATAACATCCAAGGTATCACCAAGCCAGCCATCCGTCGTCTTGCTCGCAGAGGTGGTGTCAAACGTATCTCTGGTCTGATCTACGAAGAAACCAGAGGTGTCCTCAAGGTGTTCCTTGAAAATGTCATCCGTGATGCCGTCACCTACACTGAGCACGCCAAGAGGAAGACCGTCACTGCTATGGATGTCGTCTATGCTCTGAAACGTCAAGGTCGCACCCTGTACGGCTTCGGCGGTTAAACTCAACCCAGGACCACCCATTTGTTCTACCCATCCGGCCCTTATTAGGGCCACCCATACGTTTCCGAATTAGCTCGAGTGGTTGTAACCCCTACACGAATGTTTTCCATACCTACCCCTTACTTACTGAGTTACTTCTTCCTCCTTATTACTTAGGTTTGATTGTACAATTATTTGGTTGTAGCCTACTTAGTTTATTTATTTAATTTGGGCAGAGTGGTCATCTTTCCTTTGGTTTTTAAGGGGTTTGTTTCCATGGGTGGGGAGGGTCGAGGTAGCCTACCGTGAAGGCACAAAAGAAACAAACAAAAAATATTTCGATATTACAAAAGTGTTCACAGGTATGTGGTGAACTTAGGAAAGAGTACAGGTGGTAAGAATAGGTGTCCAGTGGGGTAAAAACAAAAGACAAAAGATGAAAAAAAGTCTACAACACGTGGTGTTCCCAAGCGGTCACCCATCTAAGTACTAACCACGCCCGACGTTGCTTGACTGCGGTGATCGGACGAGAACCGGTATTTTCAACGTGGTATGGCCGTAGACATCGGTGTGAGAAAATTGGGGCTTATAAATATACTCAAACGAAATCAGCAGTTATTCGTCCTTTTCTGGCTACAATAATGATTTCACTGCTTTCCTCATATTATTTCAATAATAAAAAACGCCCTAAATCGCCACAAAAGCGAAACATTGTTTTAATATCGAATACTATGTGCCTTTTTTTCCCTCTACAGCCATTGGTCGCTATTTTTAACCTGAGGCGGTAACCACCGGTAGACTTCCCTGAGCTACTAATTTTCGAGCATCGCGCGTTGTAAAATACAAAATAAATACATTTTCCCCATTTTCCTTGACTAAAATCAGAAAACCAGGTGCCCCCTGCATCCGACCTGTCCTTTAACTATCGCTTTCATGTGAAATGATCTATCGGAAAGGCGATACTTTAACTTTTTTGGGTCTCCCGCTCACTCACTCCTTCCGAAACATTCTGCACGAATTCATTCAATTTTAATCCAACTCATCACATAGATCTAGATCTAGCCGCCTACAAGTCTACTAATTTAATGTTTGAGAAATAGTTCAATGCTTTTCATTTATTAATTATTCTTTTAACCTTTTCCCACGACAACTGGCACATTTATTTTCAGTCTATTAATATTCTGGCTTTATTTTAAAACACGCAACTAGGCGTCGATCTAGAATTCTAGATCTAACGCTCTAGCTTAACTAAAATAATATAAACAGGAGGGTGGATCTATTCAAAATACTGTTTCAAAAATTACAATAATAATTTCACGGTGAAAAAAAAAAGGCAGGCGATCCATGGTAAATTAAATGCTAATTAAGGATGTTGCTTAAAAGGTTAGGTTGGCCTGGGACGCCAGTATTTCTCTAGAGTCTAGATCTAGAATTTCTAGATTCTGTAGGAATGAGTAGCCTAGGTATTAATAATTGAATGCATTAGTAATTATTAGTAGCTAACATAAGATTTAGTTCAGTAAAAACTAATAGATCTAGATTTTAGGTCCAATGTTGGCTATCAGACTTGATGCTTGATTGTAATGATTATTAGGTTTGAGCAATTAATTTTTTTAAACATTTTTTTAATTATTAGTATTAGTGAGAAGTCATCATTAGTGGGAGTAAATTTACTTCTTTCCAGTCTGGTTCTGGGTTTCCTTGTAGCCTATATAATCTAGATCTAGTTGGTGATAATATTAATAAATATTGTTTCCCATTTTAAATACTCAGGCGGTTTGTTTGAAAGTCTGACCGCAGCTCCATATTCATTGACTGTCGAAGCACCGCATAAAATGAATTAGCTTATATCCAGGGCTGGCCTGGTCTGCCTGTTATTGTGACTGAATTGTCCTACAGACAAGACCTGAAGAAGCTCTCGTTAAGTAATAAGTGTACAGCTTGCTTTTAGCCTGGCGCGGGGATCTTTCACCGGCCACTTTAACATTCTGCGACAGGGCAGGCCTTTACTTTAAGCTTTAATCTTAGCTGGTTCCGCTTTAACACAGGGTATTCTTTTGTCTTTAAGTATACCGCTTTCTTTTATCAGCCTGTAAACCCTGTGTCGGCTACCGGTATCTCATCCGCCAGGGCAAAACAATTTCCAGTTTTTAAATTAAGCTGGTGTCATTTTTAAAACCAATGATTAGGATTTTGGCACAATGCTTATTTTTCTATATACACAAGATGAATTTCACATCATTTTCTGATTTCAGTTTAAGTTTGAAAGCATGTAAAATGTCAATTTGTCCTGCTATGTGATTTTTCTTCATTTATTTTTTGCTAACCCATGGCATCACATTATGAAGGCTCTACTAATATCTTTAGGCTAGGGCCAGTACCTTAACCGACTGTCGTCAAATGAAAAAACTGACAGAAGAGCGCAATTTAATACACACAACAGATATATATGTATCCGAACAAACAAATAAATATATTGGAACATATATACATACCTTTATATATACACACTGATATATACATATATATATATATTTACATAATAAATACATTATATATGAATATATCTATATATATAATTTATTTATTTATACATATATATATATATATATATATATATATTTGTATTATATCCTTATATATTATGAATATATATATTAATTCTTATATGATATATATTTGTAAATATAAATTATATATATGTGTGTATATATATATCCTTCTGTTTGCTGGGGTAGAAAAAAAAAACTTATAATTATAATATTCTGAAGGATATTATTTTACTTGAGCGTCTTTCGTCTACACTCAAATATATATATTTGAATATACATTCAAATATATATTCAATGAATATACATTTAGACACACATGTAAATATATATATATATATATATATATATATATATATATATATATATATATATATATATATATATATATATATACACAAAACATGCATATATATACATACGTATATATAGACATATATACAATATTCGTCTATTCAATATTTTTACATTATATATATATATATATATATATATATATATATATATATATATATATATATATATATATATATATATATATTTATATATATATATATATATATTTATATATATTAAAAAAAATATACATATATGAAATACTTTTTACACATATTTATTTATGTTTCTATAATATATGGAAGGATATTAATTTACTCAAGTGTCTGCCTTGGGTGTTTATATAAAAAGAGAAGGGTTGAACTAATGAGAGGAATAAAAAAAATCTTTATATTCAATCTTATTTATTTATTTTGTATATGTTATAGACTGGCATACATTTTTTTCTCTCTGGTTTATGTGAAAGGAGCTTGCAGGGATTCAAATTATTATTTTTTGCATTGAAATTCATTCTTTATTAATCACAGCTATGTTGCAGGCATATAAATACTTCCCTTTGGGCTCAAGTTGCTTTGAAAGAATCCTTGTCAGTATAGAACTAGTACCAGGACCATAAATGTATGCCCCAGGGCAAATGTTAAGAAAACCTCATCATTTTACAACTCCAACTGACCAAGGACTTAAGAAATGATGCTTCTGCGCAAACTTTCTCGTCAGCCGGTAAGAGATCAACCTCCTTTTGATTGTTTAAATTTTAATCTGTGCTGAAATCATTGTGCGGGCTGGCAAAGAAAACCATGAACTTCTTGAAAGCTGTGTACTTGAGCTCATGTTATTTTTTATTTTCTGTAATTTGAAAAAAAAAAAAGTATATATATGATAATAAAAAAAAAAGTTCAGAGTATTTAATTGTTGTTTTGTCTTGTTAAAGAGAATGTATGTTGTGCAGAAGTGTAACCAACTCATTTTCAAGCCAGGACTAGCAAAAGACAAAACAAAAAGAATCATATGATATGATGGTAGTAGGAAAAAAATAAATCAGTGAACAAATGGTGGCAGATGCATGCCTTAGCAATCTGACATGGTAGCTTTAATGAAAGAAAAACAAAAATAATAAAAACACCAAAAGCCACATTCACACAGTTATGTTCAACATATATAATGAAGACAGAAAAAAACCAACCCACCAGAATGGATGTATTGTAATGAAAATGGCAGTTAGCACTGGTGATAAGAATCAAAGTGTTGGCTAATAATTCCTATTACAACAGCCAGCCTTATAATCTGAATTAAAACTATTAAATCCCATTCATCCCTTGGATCTATGCCAAACAACACACAATAAATGATATGCATAGAGGTGTGCTGATGCCCTGTGTGAGATGCAGAATGAAATAGTGTTTTTTAAAAAAAGGAGCCACCCAGTAATAAGTATGTGGCCTTTTTATGTCTAGTTTAAAGGATAGAATTAGCATGAAATGTGTTAAGAGAATAGTGTGTGCAGTTGTTGGGATAGGCATATTACTATGCAGGCCTATGTATGTATGTATATCTATCTCTACTTATTAAAGAAAAGAATGACTAAACAAAAAACAACTGTAACATGGCAGCTACACAGAGTGGGTGGGTAGGTGGATAAGGGAGGGAAAACTCGTTCAATGTAAACCAAACCGAGCTAATTGGGAATGGGTGGAGGCCCTGAAAAGGGCCGAGTAGTAGAGCCACACAACAAGCAAGCCAGGTGGTTGTTTGCTGTTGTGTTTATTTGCTGGTGGTGTACTTGGTGACAGCCTTGGTGCCTTCACTGACGGCGTGTTTGGCCAGCTCACCGGGCAGGAGGAGACGGACAGCGGTCTGGATCTCCCTGGAGGTGATGGTGCTGCGCTTGTTGTAGTGGGCAAGACGGCTGGCTTCAGCTGAAATGCGCTCAAAGATGTCGTTGACGAAGGAGTTCATGATGGACATGGCCTTGGAGGAAATGCCAGTGTCAGGGTGCACCTGCTTCAAGACTTTGTAAATGTAGATAGCTTTCCTTTCTCCTCCTCTTCTTTTTCTTGTCACCGGTGCGTACGGCTTTAGCCTTACCGGCCTTCTTGGCTCCCTTGGAAGAAACTTTAGGTGGCATGTTGTTTTCTTTTCAACGGCTTGAACAGAAATGAGGCGAACCCACCGCCGGCCGCCCTTTTATATGAAACGGCGAGGAAATTTGGAGAGTACGAGTACGAGTACGAACGCCAAGCCGCTACGCAGCCAATCAGAACGCTCGCTTGGTGACGAACGGATTTCCTCGCCGTTTCGTATAAAAGGGCCGATCTCGCCGTTAAGTCTTCATTCATAGCCTACAGCCGCAATCGCTGTGTCGCTATACTCTTCTCGCTCCTAACCAACTCACAATGTCCGGACGTGGTAAAGGCGGTAAAGTCAAGGGAAAGTCCAAGTCTCGCTCCTCCAGGGCAGGCCTTCAATTCCCAGTCGGACGTATTCATCGTCTGTTGAGGAAAGGAAACTATGCTGAGCGTGTCGGTGCTGGTGCCCCCAGTCTACCTAGCCGCCGTCCTCGAGTATTTGGCCGCTGAAGTGCTCGAGTTGGCCGGCAACGCTGCCAGAGACAACAAGAAGACAAGAATCATTCCTCGTCACCTCCAGCTGGCCATCCGTAACGACGAAGAGTTGAACAAACTTTTGTCGGGTGTCACCATCGCCCAGGGTGGTGTCCTCCCCAACATCCAGGCCGTGCTTCTGCCCAAGAAGTCACAGAAGACACCCGGTGGCAAGAGCTAAACAGTGTCACCCTGCTGCCCACTGTCCACCTAGCCTACTACTGTCCTTTTCAGGACAACCAAAGTTTACCCAATTAGCTTTCGTTGTGTGTCAATGAACAAAAATCGAGTTTTCCAACCCTACCCTACCCTACTTGTTTCAAACTGTATTAATAACGCATCAATATGTCACTCACCTAGCAGTATGAGATCATTATTATAGATGTATAATACTTACACTGGTTTACACGAGCAGAACAGGGAGGGGGGCGGTCATATTAATAGTAGTAACTGGACATATTTTAGGGGTATTCGCTCATAGATACAAATGTAAATAGAATCTTTTTTTCTTTAAATGTGCTCCGTTTAACCCTTGTCTACAAGAAATAAGGGTGGTCGTTATTTTAAAATTCTATTCTTTAACCCACCGCTAGTCTACCATTTTTATTTTATATCTTCTTGTTTTTAAAAACAAATATGTTTGATTACAATCCTTCCCCTCATTTATTTACACACTATTATTACCGCCGATCGAGCGGGCGAATTGGGTAAGAATTGGGTCAGAATATCTACATAGGTCTATAGACTAGGTCTAGATCTAGATTGTTTCATGCAGTCTATGTTGGGTTCTTTTCTAATCACTCACACACATTCATAATTCATTGAAGAGGACAGAAGCAAACACACCGTTACCCATGACAAGCGGCACAACCAAGGATTTCATTTGAACGAAGAATATTTTGTGTTATCGGCCCTGTCTGCTATTAATAGATCGCTCGGCTGGATACCGAGCGATCTAAAAATAATCTGCTAGGTATGTCGACGCTGTCTCAACGTTGTGTGGCTGCTTCTGGCCAATCAGCGTTGTTAAACTCGTACTCGTCCAATGGGAGAGCTTCGTTGCGCTAAGGGTTTGGCGGACGGTTATAAAAGGACCAGCAGCGCTGGGCTGCCACATTTCTTAAACTGACTATCATCCAGTTGAGATACCGCCATGGCCAGAACAAAACAAACCGCCCGTAAATCCACCGGAGGCAAAGCCCCACGTAAACAGCTGGCCACCAAAGCCGCCAGAAAGTCAGCACCAGCCACCGGCGGTGTTAAGAAGCCCCATCGTTACAGGCCTGGAACCGTCGCCCTGAGAGAAATCCGTCGTTACCAGAAGAGCACTGAGCTGCTCATTCGCAAGCTGCCATTCCAGCGCCTGGTCAGAGAAATCGCCCAGGACTTCAAGACTGACCTTCGCTTCCAGAGCTCCGCTGTCATGGCCCTGCAGGAGGCTAGCGAGGCTTACCTCGTCGGTCTGTTTGAAGACACCAACCTGTGCGCCATCCACGCCAAGCGTGTCACCATCATGCCCAAGGACATCCAGCTAGCCAGACGTATCCGTGGTGAGCGTGCTTAAGAGGTTTCTTTTAAGCCCAAACCACCACCCCCCTGTCCTCAACCAAGGTCCTTTTTAGGACCACCTGACAACGTTCAGATTAGCAGTGAAGGTCCCCCCACCTCACGAGTTTCCACCCACCCACCCACTACACCCCCTGCCCATGTCTGCCACTCTACTACTACTACTACATCTATTAGTATTATTCTGGGGGATGCGGGAGATAGGTTCTATTCATTTATCTCTTTAATTCAACTCACACATCACATTGCTATTTGAATTCGTGTATGCATGCTGTTGATATTGTTTTTATTTATCTCAAATGTGAAGAAAGGAGAGAATAAATTTTATATTTTTCTTTCACCCACCCACCCACCACCCTATCCATTGCTTTTTAAAATATATAAAAAGAAAAACCCTTTAGGGTTAGAGCTAGATATCTAGATCTTAATCGGAGAGCAGAAATTATTCTTAACGACTACACGCCATAGATTATTTAATTATTAGAAGCCTAACTAACCTATTCGTTTCACGATGTAAACAAACCACTGCGAGTACGGAGCGGAGTACGAGAATATTATTTCGTTCGTACTCGACCAATCAGCGTTCGAGATTCTCTCGTACTCGCATAATGAGCTCGCTCGTACTCGCATAATTAGGTGTAGGGAAATATTTCAGTTTTATTCGCACAAAACGGTGAAAATAACGTCTAATACCATATTTTAACATGACAAACGTGGATCTTTTCTATGCCTACACGTGTGGGCAATGAAACTCTTTATTTTTTATCCAAGGGTCGCATAGCAGAATAGGTGAAAAAATGACTTTGAAAACGACACCGTTAGCCGACAAGCCAGCAACATTCCAGTCGACACGGCAAGCTGCTTTTTCATTGGCTGGCTCATTCGCCGACCGCTTTTGGTTGGGCGGTGTCCGCCATATTGAACGAACTCGAGCCCAGGACCGTATATAAGGAGCGAGTTTCTCTGCAGACGGCGTTTTTCGAACACTCGTTCATCAACAAAGAAAAAAAATTCAATATGTCTGGCCGAGGCAAGGGTGGTAAGGGACTCGGCAAAGGAGGCGCCAAGCGTCACAGGAAGGTGTTGCGTGATAACATCCAAGGTATCACCAAGCCAGCCATCCGTCGTCTTGCTCGCAGAGGTGGTGTCAAACGTATCTCTGGTCTGATCTACGAAGAAACCAGAGGTGTCCTCAAGGTGTTCCTTGAAAATGTCATCCGTGATGCCGTCACCTACACTGAGCACGCCAAGAGGAAGACCGTCACTGCTATGGATGTCGTCTATGCTCTGAAACGTCAAGGTCGCACCCTGTACGGCTTCGGCGGTTAAACTCAACCCAGGACCACCCATTTGTTCTACCCATCCGGCCCTTATTAGGGCCACCCATACGTTTCCGAATTAGCTCGAGTGGTTGTAACCCCTACACGAATGTTTTCCATACCTACCCCTTACTTACTGAGTTACTTCTTCCTCCTTATTACTTAGGTTTGATTGTACAATTATTTGGTTGTAGCCTACTTAGTTTATTTATTTAATTTGGGCAGAGTGGTCATCTTTCCTTTGGTTTTTAAGGGGTTTGTTTCCATGGGTGGGGAGGGTCGAGGTAGCCTACCGTGAAGGCACAAAAGAAACAAACAAAAAATATTTCGATATTACAAAAGTGTTCACAGGTATGTGGTGAACTTAGGAAAGAGTACAGGTGGTAAGAATAGGTGTCCAGTGGGGTAAAAAACAAAAGACAAAAGATGAAAAAAAGTCTACAACACGTGGTGTTCCCAAGCGGTCACCCATCTAAGTACTAACCACGCCCGACGTTGCTTGACTGCGGTGATCGGACGAGAACCGGTATTTTCAACGTGGTATGGCCGTAGACATCGGTGTGAGAAAATTGGGGCTTATAAATATACTCAAACGAAATCAGCAGTTATTCGTCCTTTTCTGGCTACAATAATGATTTCACTGCTTTCCTCATATTATTTCAATAATAAAAAAACGCCCTAAATCGCCACAAAAGCGAAACATTGTTTTAATATCGAATACTATGTGCCTTTTTTTCCCTCTACAGCCATTGGTCGCTATTTTTAACCTGAGGCGGTAACCACCGGTAGACTTCCCTGAGCTACTAATTTTCGAGCATCGCGCGTTGTAAAATACAAAATAAATACATTTTCCCCATTTTCCTTGACTAAAATCAGAAAACCAGGTGCCCCCTGCATCCGACCTGTCCTTTAACTATCGCTTTCATGTGAAATGATCTATCGGAAAGGCGATACTTTAACTTTTTTGGGTCTCCCGCTCACTCACTCCTTCCGAAACATTCTGCACGAATTCATTCAATTTTAATCCAACTCATCACATAGATCTAGATCTAGCCGCCTACAAGTCTACTAATTTAATGTTTGAGAAATAGTTCAATGCTTTTCATTTATTAATTATTCTTTTAACCTTTTCCCACGACAACTGGCACATTTATTTTCAGTCTATTAATATTCTGGCTTCATTTTAAAACACGCAACTAGGCGACGATCTAGAATTCTAGATCTAACGCTCTAGCTTAACTAAAATAATATAAACAGGAGGGTAGATCTATTCAAAATACTGTTTCAAAAATTACAATAATAATTTCACGGTGAAAAAAAAAAGGCAGGCGATCCATGGTTAATTAAATGCTAATTAAGGATGTTGCTTAAAAGGTTAGGTTGGCCTGGGACGCCAGTATTTCTCTAGAGTCTAGATCTAGAATTTCTAGATTCTGTAGGAATGAGTAGCCTAGGTATTAATAATTGAATGCATTAGTAATTATTAGTAGCTAACATAAGATTTAGTTCAGTAAAAACTAATAGATCTAGATTTTAGGTCCAATGTTGGCTATCAGACTTGATGCTTGATTGTAATGATTATTAGGTTTGAGCAATTAATTTTTTTAAACATTTTTTTAATTATTAGTATTAGTGAGAAGTCATCATTAGTGGGAGTAAATTTACTTCTTTCCAGTCTGGTTCTGGGTTTCCTTGTAGCCTATATAATCTAGATCTAGTTGGTGATAATATTAATAAATATTGTTTCCCATTTTAAATACTCAGGCGGTTTGTTTGAAAGTCTGACCGCAGCTCCATATTCATTGACTGTCGAAGCACCGCATAAAATGAATTAGCTTATATCCAGGGCTGGCCTGGTCTGCCTGTTATTGTGACTGAATTGTCCTACAGACAAGACCTGAAGAAGCTCTCGTTAAGTAATAAGTGTACAGCTTGCTTTTAGCCTGGCGCGGGGATCTTTCACCGGCCACTTTAACATTCTGCGACAGGGCAGGCCTTTACTTTAAGCTTTAATCTTAGCTGGTTCCGCTTTAACACAGGGTATTCTTTTGTCTTTAAGTATACCGCTTTCTTTTATCAGCCTGTAAACCCTGTGTCGGCTACCGGTATCTCATCCGCCAGGGCAAAACAATTTCCAGTTTTTAAATTAAGCTGGTGTCATTTTTAAAACCAATGATTAGGATTTTGGCACAATGCTTATTTTTCTATATACACAAGATGAATTTCACATCATTTTCTGATTTCAGTTTAAGTTTGAAAGCATGTAAAATGTCAATTTGTCCTGCTATGTGATTTTTCTTCATTTATTTTTTGCTAACCCATGGCATCACATTATGAAGGCTCTACTAATATCTTTAGGCTGGGGCCAGTACCTTAACCGACTGTCGTCAAATGAAAAAACTGACAGAAGAGCGCAATTTAATACACACAACAGATATATATGTATCCGAACAAACAAATAAATATATTGGAACATATATACATACCTTTATATATACACACTGATATATACATATATATATATATTTACATAATAAATACATTATATATGAATATATCTATATATATAATTTATTTATTTATACATATATATATATATATATATATATATATTTGTATTATATCCTTATATATTATGAATATATATATTAATTCTTATATGATATATATTTGTAAATATAAATTATATATATGTGTGTATATATATATCCTTCTGTTTGCTGGGGTAGAAAAAAAAAACTTATAATTATAATATTCTGAAGGATATTATTTTACTTGAGCGTCTTTCGTCTACACTCAAATATATATATTTGAATATACATTCAAATATATATTCAATGAATATACATTTAGACACACATGTAAATATATATATATATATATATATATATATATATATATATATATATATATATATATATATATATATATACACAAAACATGCATATATATACATACGTATATATAGACATATATACAATATTCGTCTATTCAATATTTTTACATTATATATATATATATATATATATATATATATATATATATATATATATATATATATATATATATATATATATTTATATATATATATATATATATTTATATATATTAAAAAAAATATACATATATGAAATACTTTTTACACATATTTATTTATGTTTCTATAATATATGGAAGGATATTAATTTACTCAAGTGTCTGCCTTGGGTGTTTATATAAAAAGAGAAGGGTTGAACTAATGAGAGGAATAAAAAAAATCTTTATATTCAATCTTATTTATTTATTTTGTATATGTTATAGACTGGCATACATTTTTTTCTCTCTGGTTTATGTGAAAGGAGCTTGCAGGGATTCAAATTATTATTTTTTGCATTGAAATTCATTCTTTATTAATCACAGCTATGTTGCAGGCATATAAATACTTCCCTTTGGGCTCAAGTTGCTTTGAAAGAATCCTTGTCAGTATAGAACTAGTACCAGGACCATAAATGTATGCCCCAGGGCAAATGTTAAGAAAACCTCATCATTTTACAACTCCAACTGACCAAGGACTTAAGAAATGATGCTTCTGCGCAAACTTTCTCGTCAGCCGGTAAGAGATCAACCTCCTTTTGATTGTTTAAATTTTAATCTGTGCTGAAATCATTGTGCGGGCTGGCAAAGAAAACCATGAACTTCTTGAAAGCTGTGTACTTGAGCTCATGTTATTTTTTATTTTCTGTAATTTGAAAAAAAAAAAAGTATATATATGATAATAAAAAAAAAAGTTCAGAGTATTTAATTGTTGTTTTGTCTTGTTAAAGAGAATGTATGTTGTGCAGAAGTGTAACCAACTCATTTTCAAGCCAGGACTAGCAAAAGACAAAACAAAAAGAATCATATGATATGATGGTAGTAGGAAAAAAATAAATCAGTGAACAAATGGTGGCAGATGCATGCCTTAGCAATCTGACATGGTAGCTTTAATGAAAGAAAAACAAAAATAATAAAAACACCAAAAGCCACATTCACACAGTTATGTTCAACATATATAATGAAGACAGAAAAAAACCAACCCACCAGAATGGATGTATTGTAATGAAAATGGCAGTTAGCACTGGTGATAAGAATCAAAGTGTTGGCTAATAATTCCTATTACAACAGCCAGCCTTATAATCTGAATTAAAACTATTAAATCCCATTCATCCCTTGGATCTATGCCAAACAACACACAATAAATGATATGCATAGAGGTGTGCTGATGCCCTGTGTGAGATGCAGAATGAAATAGTGTTTTTTAAAAAAAGGAGCCACCCAGTAATAAGTATGTGGCCTTTTTATGTCTAGTTTAAAGGATAGAATTAGCATGAAATGTGTTAAGAGAATAGTGTGTGCAGTTGTTGGGATAGGCATATTACTATGCAGGCCTATGTATGTATGTATATCTATCTCTACTTATTAAAGAAAAGAATGACTAAACAAAAAACAACTGTAACATGGCAGCTACACAGAGTGGGTGGGTAGGTGGATAAGGGAGGGAAAACTCGTTCAATGTAAACCAAACCGAGCTAATTGGGAATGGGTGGAGGCCCTGAAAAGGGCCGAGTAGTAGAGCCACACAACAAGCAAGCCAGGTGGTTGTTTGCTGTTGTGTTTATTTGCTGGTGGTGTACTTGGTGACAGCCTTGGTGCCTTCACTGACGGCGTGTTTGGCCAGCTCACCGGGCAGGAGGAGACGGACAGCGGTCTGGATCTCCCTGGAGGTGATGGTGCTGCGCTTGTTGTAGTGGGCAAGACGGCTGGCTTCAGCTGAAATGCGCTCAAAGATGTCGTTGACGAAGGAGTTCATGATGGACATGGCCTTGGAGGAAATGCCAGTGTCAGGGTGCACCTGCTTCAAGACTTTGTAAATGTAGATGCTGTAGCTTTCCTTTCTCCTCCTCTTCTTTTTCTTGTCACCGGTGCGTACGGCTTTAGCCTTACCGGCCTTCTTGGCTCCCTTGGAAGAAACTTTAGGTGGCATGTTGTTTTCTTTTCAATGGCTTGAACAGAAATGAGGCGAACCGACCGCCGGCCGCCCTTTTATATGAAACGGCGAGGAAATTTGGAGAGTACGAGTACGAGTACGAACGCCAAGCCGCTGCGCAGCCAATCAGAACGCTCGCTTGGTGACGAACGGATTTCCTCGCCGTTTCGTATAAAAAGGCCGATCTCGCCGTTAAGTCTTCATTCATCGCCTGCAGCCGTATCGCTGTTAGTCGCTGTATTTCTTCTCGCTCCTAACCAACTCACAATGTCCGGACGTGGTAAAGGCGGTAAAGTCAAGGGAAAGTCCAAGTCTCGCTCCTCCAGGGCAGGCCTTCAATTCCCAGTCGGACGTATTCATCGTCTGTTGAGGAAAGGAAACTATGCTGAGCGTGTCGGTGCTGGTGCCCCAGTCTACCTAGCCGCCGTCCTCGAGTATTTGGCCGCTGAAGTGCTCGAGTTGGCCGGCAACGCTGCCAGAGACAACAAGAAGACAAGAATCATTCCTCGTCACCTCCAGCTGGCCATCCGTAACGACGAAGAGTTGAACAAACTTTTGTCGGGTGTCACCATCGCCCAGGGTGGTGTCCTCCCCAACATCCAGGCCGTGCTTCTGCCCAAGAAGTCACAGAAGACACCCGGTGGCAAGAGCTAAACAGTGTCACCCTGCTGCCCACTGTCCACCTAGCCTACTACTGTCCTTTTCAGGACAACCAAAGTTTACCCAATTAGCTTTCGTTGTGTGTCAATGAACAAAAATCGAGTTTTCCTACCCTACCCTACCCTACTTGTTTCAAACTTTATTAATAACGTATCAACATGTCAATCACTAGCAGTATGAGATCATTATTATAGATGTATAATACTTACACTGGTTTACACGAGCAGAACAGGGAGGGGGCGGTCATATTAATAGTAGTAACTGGACATATTTTAGGGGTATTCGTTCATAGATACAAATGAAAATAGAATCTATTTTTCTTTAAATGTGCTCCGTTTAACCCCTGTCTACAACAAATAAGGGTGGTCGTTATTTTAAAATTCTATTCTTTAACCTACCGCTAGTCTACCCTTTTTATTTTATATCTTCTTCTTTTTAAAACCAAATATGTTTTTATTAATCCTTCCCCCTCATTTATTTACACACTGTGTAAATACCGCCGATCGGGCGGTCGAATCGGGTCAGAATATCTACCTAGGTCTATAGACTAGGTCTAGATCTAAATTGTTTCAGGCAGTCTATGTTGGGTTCTTTTCTAATCACTCACACACACATTCATAATTCATTGAAGACGACAGAAGCAAACACACCGGATTCCATTGACAAGCGGCACAACCAAGGATTTCATTTGAACGAAGAATATTTTGTGTTATCGGCCCTGTCTGCTATTAATAGATCGCTCGGCTGGATACCGTGTCTAAAAATAATCTGCTATGTCGACGCTGTCTCAACGTTGTGTGGCTGCTACTGGCCAATCAGCGTCGTTAAACTCGTACTCGTCCAATGGGAGAGCTTCGTTGCGCTAAGGGTTTGGCGGACGGTTATAAAAGGGCCAGCAGCGCTGAGCTGCCGCATTTCCTTAACAGTCAGTTAAGATCATTCAAAAAAAAAAAGATGGCTCGTACCAAACAAACCGCCCGAAAATCTACTGGAGGCAAAGCCCCACGTAAACAGCTGGCCACCAAAGCCGCCAGAAAGTCAGCACCAGCCACCGGCGGTGTTAAGAAGCCCCATCGTTACAGGCCTGGAACCGTCGCCCTGAGAGAAATCCGTCGTTACCAGAAGAGCACTGAGCTGCTCATTCGCAAGCTGCCATTCCAGCGCCTGGTCAGAGAAATCGCCCAGGACTTCAAGACTGACCTTCGCTTCCAGAGCTCCGCTGTCATGGCCCTGCAGGAGGCTAGCGAGGCTTACCTCGTCGGTCTGTTTGAAGACACCAACCTGTGCGCCATCCACGCCAAGCGTGTCACCATCATGCCCAAGGACATCCAGCTAGCCAGACGTATCCGTGGTGAGCGTGCTTAAGAGGTTTCTTTTAAGCCCAAACCACCACCCCCTGTCCTCAACCAAGGTCCTTTTTAGGACCACCTGACAACGTTCAGATTAGCAGTGAAGGTCCCCCACCTCACGAGTTTCCACCCACCCACCCACTACACCCCCTGCCCATGTCTGCCACTCTACTACTACTACTACTACTACATCTATTAGTATTATTCTGGGGGATGCGGGAAATAGGTTCTATTCATTTATCTCTTTAATTCAACTCACACATCACATTGCTATTTGAATTCGTGTATGCATGCTGTTGATATTGTTTTATTTATCTCAAATGTGAAGAAAGGAGAGAATAAATTTTATATTTTTCTTTCACCCACCCACCACCCTATCCATTGCTTTTTAAAATATATATATAAAAAAAAAAAAAAGAAAAACCCTTTAGGGTTAGAGCTAGATATCTAGATCTTAATCGGAGAGCAGAAATTATTCTTAACGACTACACGCCATAGATTATTTAATTATTAGAAGCCTAACTAACCTATTCGTTTCACGATGTAAACAAACCACTGCGAGTACGGAGCGGAGTACGAGAATATTATTTCGTTCGTACTCGACCAATCAGCGTTCGAGATTCTCTCGTACTCGCATAATGAGCTCGCTCGTACTCGCATAATTAGGTGTAGGGAAATATTTCAGTTTTATTCGCACAAAACGGTGAAAATAACGTCTAATATCATATTTTAACATGACAAACGTGGATCTTTTCTATGCCTACACGTGTGGGCAATGAAACTCTTTATTTTTTATCCAAGGGTCGCATAGCAGAATAGGTGAAAAAATGACTTTGAAAACGACACCGTTAGCCGACAAGCCAGCAACATTCCAGTCGACACGGCAAGCTGCTTTTTCATTGGCTGGCTCATTCGCCGACCGCTTTTGGTTGGGCGGTGTCCGCCATATTGAACGAACTCGAGCCCAGGACCGTATATAAGGAGCGAGTTTCTCTGCAGACGGCGTTTTTCGAACACTCCTTCATCAACAAAGAAGAAAAATTCAATATGTCTGGCCGAGGCAAAGGTGGTAAGGGACTCGGCAAAGGAGGCGCCAAGCGTCACAGGAAGGTGTTGCGTGATAACATCCAAGGTATCACCAAGCCAGCCATCCGTCGTCTTGCTCGCAGAGGTGGTGTCAAACGTATCTCTGGTCTGATCTACGAAGAAACCAGAGGTGTCCTCAAGGTGTTCCTTGAAAATGTCATCCGTGATGCCGTCACCTACACTGAGCACGCCAAGAGGAAGACCGTCACTGCTATGGATGTCGTCTATGCTCTGAAACGTCAAGGTCGCACCCTGTACGGCTTCGGCGGTTAAACTCAACCCAGGACCACCCATTTGTTCTACCCATCCGGCCCTTATTAGGGCCACCCATACGTTTCCGAATTAGCTCGAGTGGTTGTAACCCCTACACGAATGTTTTCCATACCTACCCCTTATTTAACTTACTGAGTTACTTCTAATTATTAGGTTGTAGCCTACTTAGTTTATTTATTTAATTTGGGCAGAGTGGTCATCTTTCCTTTGTTGGTTTTTAAGGGGTTTGTTTCCATGGGTGGGTAGGATCGAGGTAGCCTACCGTGAAGGCACAAAAGAAACAAACAAAAAATATTTCGATATTACAAAAGTGTTCACAGGTATGTGGTGAACTTAGGAAAGAGTGCAGGTGGTAAGAATAGGTGTCCAGTGGGGCAAAAAATAAAAGACAAAAGATGAAAAAAAGTCTACAACACGTGGTGTTCCCAAGCGGTCACCCATCTAAGTACTAACCACGCCCGACGTTGCTTGACTGCGGTGATCGGACGAGAACCGGTATTTTCAACGTGGTATGGCCGTAGACATCTGTGTGAGAAAATTGGGGCTTATAAATATACTCAAACGAAATCAGCAGTTATTCGTCCTTTTCTGGCTACAATAATGATTTCACTGCTTTCCTCATATTATTTCAATAATAAAAAACGCCCTAAATCTCCACAAAAGCGAAACATTGTTTTAATATCGAATACTATGTGCCTTTTTTTCCCTCTACAGCCATTGGTCGCTATTTTTAACCTGAGGCGGTAACCACCGGTAGACTTCCCTGAGCTACTAATTTTCGAGCATCGCGCGTTGTAAAATACAAAATAAATACATTTTCCCCATTTTCCTTGACTAAAATCAGAAAACCAGGTGCCCCCTGCATCCGACCTGTCCTTTAACTATCGCTTTCATGTGAAATGATCTATCGGAAAGGCGATACTTTAACTTTTTTGGGTCTCCCGCTCACTCACTCCTTCCGAAACATTCTGCACGAATTCATTCAATTTTAATCCAACTCATCACATAGATCTAGATCTAGCCGCCTACAAGTCTACTAATTTAATGTTTGAGAAATAGTTCAATGCTTTTCATTTATTAATTATTCTTTTAACCTTTTCCCACGACAACTGGCACATTTATTTTCAGTCTATTAATATTCTGGCTTCATTTTAAAACACGCAACTAGGCGACGATCTAGAATTCTAGATCTAACGCTCTAGCTTAACTAAAATAATATAAACAGGAGGGTAGATCTATTCAAAATACTGTTTCAAAAATTACAATAATAATTTCACGGTGAAAAAAAAAAGGCAGGCGATCCATGGTTAATTAAATGCTAATTAAGGATGTTGCTTAAAAGGTTAGGTTGGCCTGGGACGCCAGTATTTCTCTAGAGTCTAGATCTAGAATTTCTAGATTCTGTAGGAATGAGTAGCCTAGGTATTAATAATTAAATGCATTAGTAATTATTAGTAAATAACATAAGATTTAGTTCAGTAAAAACTAATAGATCTAGATTTTAGGTCCAATGTTGGCTATCAGACTTGATGCTTGATTGTAATGATTATTAGGTTTGAGCAATTAATTTTTTTAAACATTTTTTTTAATTATTAGTATTAGTGATAAGTCATCATTAGTGGGAGTAAATTTACTTCTTTCCAGTCTGGTTCTGGGTTTCCTTGTAGCCTATATAATCTAGATCTAGTTGGTGATAATATTAATAAATATTGTTTCCCATTTTAAATACTCAGGCGGTTTGTTTGAAAGTCTGACCGCAGCTCCATATTCATTGACTGTCGAAGCAGCGCATAAAATGAATTAGCTTATATCCAGGGCTGGCCTGGTCTGCCTGTTATTGTGACTGAATTGTCCTACAGACAAGACCTGAAGAAGCCCTCGTTAAGTAATAAGTGTACAGCTTGCTTTTAGCCTGGCGCGGGGATCTTTCACCGGCCACTTTAACATTCTGCGACAGGGCAGGCCTTTACTTTAAGCTTTAATCTTAGCTGGTTCCGCTTTAACACAGGGTATTCTTTTGTCTTTAAGTATACCGCTTTCTTTCATCAGCCTGGAACCCTGTGTCTGCTACCGGTATCTCATCCGGCAGGGCAAAACAATTTCCAGTTTTTAAATTAAGCTGATGTCATTTTTAATACCAATGATTAGGATTTTGGCACAATGCTTATTTTTCTATATACACAAGATGAATTTCACATCATTTTCTGATTTCAGTTTAAGTTTGAAAGCATGTAAAATGTCAATTTGTCCTGCTATGTGATTTTTCTTCATTTATTTTTTGCTAGCCCATGGCATCACATTATGAAGACTCTACTAATATCTTTAGGCTGGGGCCAGTACCTTAACCGACTGTCGTCAAATGAAAAAACTGACAGAAGAGCGCAATTTAATACACACAACAGATATATATGTATCCGAACAAACAAATAAATATATTTGAACATATATACATACCTTTATATACGCACACTGATATATACATATATTTACATAATAAATACATTATATATGAATATATCTATATATATAACTTATTTATTTATACATATATATATATATATATATACTTATATATATATATATATATATATATATATATATATATATATGTATTATGAATATATATATTAATTCTTATATAATATATATTTGTAAATATAAATTATATATATGTGTGTATATATATATCCTTCTGTTTGCTGGGGTAGAAGAAAAAAACTTATAATTATAATATTCTGAAGGATATTATTTTACTTGAGCGTCTTTCGTCTACACTCAAATATATATATTTGAATATACATTCAAATATATATTCAATGAATATACATTTAGACACACATGTAAATATATATATATATATATACACAAAACATGCATATATATACATACGTATATATAGACATATATACAATATTCGTCTATGTATATATATTCAATATTTTTACATTATAAATAAATATATATATAAAAATATATATATATATATATATATATATATATTTAAAAAAATATATACATATATGAAATACTTTTTACACATATTTATTTATGCTTCTATAATATATGGAAGGATATTAATTTACTCAAGCGTCTGCCTTGGGTGTTTATATAAAAAGAGAAGGGTTGAACTAATGAGAGGAATAAAAAAAATCTTTATATTCAATCTAATTTATTTATATTGTATATGTTATAGACTGGCATACATTTTTTTCTCTCTGGTTTATGTGAAAGGAGCTTGCAGGGATTCAAATTATTATTTTTTGCATTGAAATTCATTCTTTATTAATCACAGCTATGTTGCAGGCATATAAATACTTCCCTTTGGGCTCAAGTTGCTTTGAAAGAATCCTTGTCAGTATAGAACTAGTACCAGGACCATAAATGTATGCCCCAGGGCAAATGTTAAGAAAACCTCATCATTTTACAACTCCAACTGACCAAGGACTTAAGAAATGATGCTTCTGCGCAAACTTTCTCGTCAGCCGGTAAGAGATCAACCTCCTTTTGATTGTTTAAATTTAATCTGTGCTGAAATCATTGTGCAGGCTGGCAAAGAAAACCATGAACTTCTTGAAAGCTGTGTACTTGAGCTCATGTTATTTTTTATTTTCTGTATTTTGAAAAAAAAAAAAGTATATATATGATAATAAAAAAAAAAAGTTCAGAGTATTTAATTGTTGTTTTGTCTTGTTAAAGAGAATGTATGTTGTGCAGAAGTGTAACCAACTCATTTTCAAGCCAGGCCTAGCAAAAGACAAAACCAAAAGAATCATATGATATGATGGTAGTAGGAAAAAAGTATATCAGTGAACAAATGGTGGCAGATGCATGCCTTAGCAATCTGACATGGTAGCTTTAATGAAAGAAAAACAAAAATAATAAAAACACCAAAAGCCACACTCACACAGTTATGTTCAACATATATAATGAAGACAGAAAAAAACCAACCCACCAGAATGGATGTATTGTAATGAAAATGGCAGTTAGCACTGGTGATAAGAATCAAAGTGTTGGCTAATAATTCCTATTACAACAGCCAGCCTTATAATCTGAATTAAAACTATTAAATCCCATTCATCCCTTGGATCTATGCCAAACAACACACAATAAATGATATGCATAGAGGTGTGCTGATGCCCTGTGTGAGATGCAGAATGAAATAGTGTTTTTAAAAAAAAGGAGCCACCCAGTAATAAGTATGTGGCCTTTTTATGTCTAGTTTAAAGGATAGAATTAGCATGAAATGTGTTAAGAGAATAGTGTGTGCAGTTGTTGGGATAGGCATATTACTATGTAGGCCTATGTATGTATGTATATCTATCTCTACTTATTAAAGAAAAGAATGACTAAACAAAAAAAAAAAACTGTAACATGGCAGCTACACAGAGTGGGTGGGTGGATGAGGGAGGGAGGGAAAACTCGTTCAATGTAAACCAAACCGAGCTAATTGGGAATGGGTGGAGGCCCTGAAAAGGGCCGAGTAGTAGAGCCACAACAAGCAAGCCAGGTGGTTGTTTGCTGTTGTGTTTATTTGCTGGTGGTGTACTTGGTGACAGCCTTGGTGCCTTCACTGACGGCGTGTTTGGCCAGCTCACCGGGCAGGAGGAGACGGACAGCGGTCTGGATCTCCCTGGAGGTGATGGTGCTGCGCTTGTTGTAGTGGGCAAGACGGCTGGCTTCAGCTGAAATGCGCTCAAAGATGTCGTTGACGAAGGAGTTCATGATGGACATGGCCTTGGAGGAAATGCCAGTGTCAGGGTGCACCTGCTTCAAGACTTTGTAAATGTAGATGCTGTAGCTTTCCTTTCTCCTCCTCTTCTTTTTCTTGTCACCGGTGCGTACGGCTTTAGCCTTACCGGCCTTCTTGGCTCCCTTGGAAGAAACTTTAGGTGGCATGTTGTTTTCTTTTCAATGGCTTGAACAGAAATGAGGCGAACCGACCGCCGGCCGCCCTTTTATATGAAACGGCGAGGAAATTTGGAGAGTACGAGTACGAGTACGAACGCCAAGCCGCTGCGCAGCCAATCAGAACGCTCGCTTGGTGACGAACGGATTTCCTCGCCGTTTCGTATAAAAGGGCCGATCTCGCCGTTAAGTCTTCATTCATCGCCTGCAGCCGTATCGCTGTTAGTCGCTGTATTTCTTCTCGCTCCTAACCAACTCACAATGTCCGGACGTGGTAAAGGCGGTAAAGTCAAGGGAAAGTCCAAGTCTCGCTCCTCCAGGGCAGGCCTTCAATTCCCAGTCGGACGTATTCATCGTCTGTTGAGGAAAGGAAACTATGCTGAGCGTGTCGGTGCTGGTGCCCCAGTCTACCTAGCCGCCGTCCTCGAGTATTTGGCCGCTGAAGTGCTCGAGTTGGCCGGCAACGCTGCCAGAGACAACAAGAAGACAAGAATCATTCCTCGTCACCTCCAGCTGGCCATCCGTAACGACGAAGAGTTGAACAAACTTTTGTCGGGTGTCACCATCGCCCAGGGTGGTGTCCTCCCCAACATCCAGGCCGTGCTTCTGCCCAAGAAGTCACAGAAGACACCCGGTGGCAAGAGCTAAACAGTGTCACCCTGCTGCCCACTGTCCACCTAGCCTACTACTGTCCTTTTCAGGACAACCAAAGTTTACCCAATTAGCTTTCGTTGTGTGTCAATGAACAAAAATCGAGTTTTCCTACCCTACCCTACCCTACCCTACTTGTTTCAAACTTTATTAATAACGTATCAACATGTCAATCACTAGCAGTATGAGATCATTATTATAGATGTATAATACTTACACTGGTTTACACGAGCAGAACAGGGAGGGGGCGGTCATATTAATAGTAGTAACTGGACATATTTTAGGGGTATTCGTTCATAGATACAAATGAAAATAGAATCTATTTTTCTTTAAATGTGCTCCGTTTAACCCCTGTCTACAACAAATAAGGGTGGTCGTTATTTTAAAATTCTATTCTTTAACCTACCGCTAGTCTACCCTTTTTATTTTATATCTTCTTCTTTTTAAAACCAAATATGTTTTTATTAATCCTTCCCCCTCATTTATTTACACACTGTGTAAATACCGCCGATCGGGCGGTCGAATCGGGTCAGAATATCTACCTAGGTCTATAGACTAGGTCTAGATCTAAATTGTTTCAGGCAGTCTATGTTGGGTTCTTTTCTAATCACTCACACACACATTCATAATTCATTGAAGACGACAGAAGCAAACACACCGGATTCCATTGACAAGCGGCACAACCAAGGATTTCATTTGAACGAAGAATATTTTGTGTTATCGGCCCTGTCTGCTATTAATAGATCGCTCGGCTGGATACCGTGTCTAAAAATAATCTGCTATGTCGACGCTGTCTCAACGTTGTGTGGCTGCTACTGGCCAATCAGCGTCGTTAAACTCGTACTCGTCCAATGGGAGAGCTTCGTTGCGCTAAGGGTTTGGCGGACGGTTATAAAAGGGCCAGCAGCGCTGAGCTGCCGCATTTCCTTAACAGTCAGTTAAGATCATTCAAAAAAAAAAAGATGGCTCGTACCAAACAAACCGCCCGAAAATCTACTGGAGGCAAAGCCCCACGTAAACAGCTGGCCACCAAAGCCGCCAGAAAGTCAGCACCAGCCACCGGCGGTGTTAAGAAGCCCCATCGTTACAGGCCTGGAACCGTCGCCCTGAGAGAAATCCGTCGTTACCAGAAGAGCACTGAGCTGCTCATTCGCAAGCTGCCATTCCAGCGCCTGGTCAGAGAAATCGCCCAGGACTTCAAGACTGACCTTCGCTTCCAGAGCTCCGCTGTCATGGCCCTGCAGGAGGCTAGCGAGGCTTACCTCGTCGGTCTGTTTGAAGACACCAACCTGTGCGCCATCCACGCCAAGCGTGTCACCATCATGCCCAAGGACATCCAGCTAGCCAGACGTATCCGTGGTGAGCGTGCTTAAGAGGTTTCTTTTAAGCCCAAACCACCACCCCCTGTCCTCAACCAAGGTCCTTTTTAGGACCACCTGACAACGTTCAGATTAGCAGTGAAGGTCCCCCACCTCACGAGTTTCCACCCACCCACCCACTACACCCCCTGCCCATGTCTGCCACTCTACTACTACTACTACTACTACATCTATTAGTATTATTCTGGGGGATGCGGGAAATAGGTTCTATTCATTTATCTCTTTAATTCAACTCACACATCACATTGCTATTTGAATTCGTGTATGCATGCTGTTGATATTGTTTTATTTATCTCAAATGTGAAGAAAGGAGAGAATAAATTTTATATTTTTCTTTCACCCACCCACCACCCTATCCATTGCTTTTTAAAATATATATATAAAAAAAAAAAAAGAAAAACCCTTTAGGGTTAGAGCTAGATATCTAGATCTTAATCGGAGAGCAGAAATTATTCTTAACGACTACACGCCATAGATTATTTAATTATTAGAAGCCTAACTAACCTATTCGTTTCACGATGTAAACAAACCACTGCGAGTACGGAGCGGAGTACGAGAATATTATTTCGTTCGTACTCGACCAATCAGCGTTCGAGATTCTCTCGTACTCGCATAATGAGCTCGCTCGTACTCGCATAATTAGGTGTAGGGAAATATTTCAGTTTTATTCGCACAAAACGGTGAAAATAACGTCTAATATCATATTTTAACATGACAAACGTGGATCTTTTCTATGCCTACACGTGTGGGCAATGAAACTCTTTATTTTTTATCCAAGGGTCGCATAGCAGAATAGGTGAAAAAATGACTTTGAAAACGACACCGTTAGCCGACAAGCCAGCAACATTCCAGTCGACACGGCAAGCTGCTTTTTCATTGGCTGGCTCATTCGCCGACCGCTTTTGGTTGGGCGGTGTCCGCCATATTGAACGAACTCGAGCCCAGGACCGTATATAAGGAGCGAGTTTCTCTGCAGACGGCGTTTTTCGAACACTCCTTCATCAACAAAGAAGAAAAATTCAATATGTCTGGCCGAGGCAAAGGTGGTAAGGGACTCGGCAAAGGAGGCGCCAAGCGTCACAGGAAGGTGTTGCGTGATAACATCCAAGGTATCACCAAGCCAGCCATCCGTCGTCTTGCTCGCAGAGGTGGTGTCAAACGTATCTCTGGTCTGATCTACGAAGAAACCAGAGGTGTCCTCAAGGTGTTCCTTGAAAATGTCATCCGTGATGCCGTCACCTACACTGAGCACGCCAAGAGGAAGACCGTCACTGCTATGGATGTCGTCTATGCTCTGAAACGTCAAGGTCGCACCCTGTACGGCTTCGGCGGTTAAACTCAACCCAGGACCACCCATTTGTTCTACCCATCCGGCCCTTATTAGGGCCACCCATACGTTTCCGAATTAGCTCGAGTGGTTGTAACCCCTACACGAATGTTTTCCATACCTACCCCTTATTTAACTTACTGAGTTACTTCTAATTATTAGGTTGTAGCCTACTTAGTTTATTTATTTAATTTGGGCAGAGTGGTCATCTTTCCTTTGTTGGTTTTTAAGGGGTTTGTTTCCATGGGTGGGTAGGATCGAGGTAGCCTACCGTGAAGGCACAAAAGAAACAAACAAAAAATATTTCGATATTACAAAAGTGTTCACAGGTATGTGGTGAACTTAGGAAAGAGTGCAGGTGGTAAGAATAGGTGTCCAGTGGGGCAAAAAATAAAAGACAAAAGATGAAAAAAAGTCTACAACACGTGGTGTTCCCAAGCGGTCACCCATCTAAGTACTAACCACGCCCGACGTTGCTTGACTGCGGTGATCGGACGAGAACCGGTATTTTCAACGTGGTATGGCCGTAGACATCTGTGTGAGAAAATTGGGGCTTATAAATATACTCAAACGAAATCAGCAGTTATTCGTCCTTTTCTGGCTACAATAATGATTTCACTGCTTTCCTCATATTATTTCAATAATAAAAAACGCCCTAAATCTCCACAAAAGCGAAACATTGTTTTAATATCGAATACTATGTGCCTTTTTTTCCCTCTACAGCCATTGGTCGCTATTTTTAACCTGAGGCGGTAACCACCGGTAGACTTCCCTGAGCTACTAATTTTCGAGCATCGCGCGTTGTAAAATACAAAATAAATACATTTTCCCCATTTTCCTTGACTAAAATCAGAAAACCAGGTGCCCCCTGCATCCGACCTGTCCTTTAACTATCGCTTTCATGTGAAATGATCTATCGGAAAGGCGATACTTTAACTTTTTTGGGTCTCCCGCTCACTCACTCCTTCCGAAACATTCTGCACGAATTCATTCAATTTTAATCCAACTCATCACATAGATCTAGATCTAGCCGCCTACAAGTCTACTAATTTAATGTTTGAGAAATAGTTCAATGCTTTTCATTTATTAATTATTCTTTTAACCTTTTCCCACGACAACTGGCACATTTATTTTCAGTCTATTAATATTCTGGCTTCATTTTAAAACACGCAACTAGGCGACGATCTAGAATTCTAGATCTAACGCTCTAGCTTAACTAAAATAATATAAACAGGAGGGTAGATCTATTCAAAATACTGTTTCAAAAATTACAATAATAATTTCACGGTGAAAAAAAAAAGGCAGGCGATCCATGGTTAATTAAATGCTAATTAAGGATGTTGCTTAAAAGGTTAGGTTGGCCTGGGACGCCAGTATTTCTCTAGAGTCTAGATCTAGAATTTCTAGATTCTGTAGGAATGAGTAGCCTAGGTATTAATAATTAAATGCATTAGTAATTATTAGTAAATAACATAAGATTTAGTTCAGTAAAAACTAATAGATCTAGATTTTAGGTCCAATGTTGGCTATCAGACTTGATGCTTGATTGTAATGATTATTAGGTTTGAGCAATTAATTTTTTTAAACATTTTTTTTAATTATTAGTATTAGTGATAAGTCATCATTAGTGGGAGTAAATTTACTTCTTTCCAGTCTGGTTCTGGGTTTCCTTGTAGCCTATATAATCTAGATCTAGTTGGTGATAATATTAATAAATATTGTTTCCCATTTTAAATACTCAGGCGGTTTGTTTGAAAGTCTGACCGCAGCTCCATATTCATTGACTGTCGAAGCAGCGCATAAAATGAATTAGCTTATATCCAGGGCTGGCCTGGTCTGCCTGTTATTGTGACTGAATTGTCCTACAGACAAGACCTGAAGAAGCCCTCGTTAAGTAATAAGTGTACAGCTTGCTTTTAGCCTGGCGCGGGGATCTTTCACCGGCCACTTTAACATTCTGCGACAGGGCAGGCCTTTACTTTAAGCTTTAATCTTAGCTGGTTCCGCTTTAACACAGGGTATTCTTTTGTCTTTAAGTATACCGCTTTCTTTCATCAGCCTGGAACCCTGTGTCTGCTACCGGTATCTCATCCGGCAGGGCAAAACAATTTCCAGTTTTTAAATTAAGCTGATGTCATTTTTAATACCAATGATTAGGATTTTGGCACAATGCTTATTTTTCTATATACACAAGATGAATTTCACATCATTTTCTGATTTCAGTTTAAGTTTGAAAGCATGTAAAATGTCAATTTGTCCTGCTATGTGATTTTTCTTCATTTATTTTTTGCTAGCCCATGGCATCACATTATGAAGACTCTACTAATATCTTTAGGCTGGGGCCAGTACCTTAACCGACTGTCGTCAAATGAAAAAACTGACAGAAGAGCGCAATTTAATACACACAACAGATATATATGTATCCGAACAAACAAATAAATATATTTGAACATATATACATACCTTTATATACGCACACTGATATATACATATATTTACATAATAAATACATTATATATGAATATATCTATATATATAACTTATTTATTTATACATATATATATATATATATATACTTAATATATATATATATATATATATATATATATATATATATATATATATATGTATTATGAATATATATATTAATTCTTATATAATATATATTTGTAAATATAAATTATATATATGTGTGTATATATATATCCTTCTGTTTGCTGGGGTAGAAGAAAAAAACTTATAATTATAATATTCTGAAGGATATTATTTTACTTGAGCGTCTTTCGTCTACACTCAAATATATATATTTGAATATACATTCAAATATATATTCAATGAATATACATTTAGACACACATGTAAATATATTATATATATATATACACAAAACATGCATATATATACATACGTATATATAGACATATATACAATATTCGTCTATGTATATATATTCAATATTTTTACATTATAAATAAATATATATATAAAAATATATATATATATATATATATATATATATTTAAAAAAATATATACATATATGAAATACTTTTTACACATATTTATTTATGCTTCTATAATATATGGAAGGATATTAATTTACTCAAGCGTCTGCCTTGGGTGTTTATATAAAAAGAGAAGGGTTGAACTAATGAGAGGAATAAAAAAAATCTTTATATTCAATCTAATTTATTTATATTGTATATGTTATAGACTGGCATACATTTTTTTCTCTCTGGTTTATGTGAAAGGAGCTTGCAGGGATTCAAATTATTATTTTTTGCATTGAAATTCATTCTTTATTAATCACAGCTATGTTGCAGGCATATAAATACTTCCCTTTGGGCTCAAGTTGCTTTGAAAGAATCCTTGTCAGTATAGAACTAGTACCAGGACCATAAATGTATGCCCCAGGGCAAATGTTAAGAAAACCTCATCATTTTACAACTCCAACTGACCAGGGGCTTAAGAAATGATGCTTCTGCGCAAACTTTCTCGTCAGCCGGTAAGAGATCAACCTCCTTTTGATTGTTTAAATTTAATCTGTGCTGAAATCATTGTGCAGGCTGGCAAAGAAAACCATGAACTTCTTGAAAGCTGTGTACTTGAGCTCATGTTATTTTTTATTTTCTGTATTTTGAAAAAAAAAAAAGTATATATATGATAATAAAAAAAAAAAGTTCAGAGTATTTAATTGTTGTTTTGTCTTGTTAAAGAGAATGTATGTTGTGCAGAAAGTGTAACCAACTCATTTTCAAGCCAGGCCTAGCAAAAGACAAAACCAAAAGAATCATATGATATGATGGTAGTAGGAAAAAAGTATATCAGTGAACAAATGGTGCAGATGCATGCCTTAGCAATCTGACATGGTAGCTTTAATGAAAGAAAAACAAAAATAATAAAAAACACCAAAAGCCACACTCACACAGTTATGTTCAACATATATAATGAAGACAGAAAAAAACCAACCCACCAGAATGGATGTATTGTAATGAAAATGGCAGTTAGCACTGGTGATAAGAATCAAAGTGTTGGCTAATAATTCCTATTACAACAGCCAGCCTTATAATCTGAATTAAAACTATTAAATCCCATTCATCCCTTGGATCTATGCCAAACAACACACAATAAATGATATGCATAGAGGTGTGCTGATGCCCTGTGTGAGATGCAGAATGAAATAGTGTTTTTAAAAAAAAGGAGCCACCCAGTAATAAGTATGTGGCCTTTTTATGTCTAGTTTAAAGGATAGAATTAGCATGAAATGTGTTAAGAGAATAGTGTGTGCAGTTGTTGGGATAGGCATATTACTATGTAGGCCTATGTATGTATGTATATCTATCTCTACTTATTAAAGAAAAGAATGACTAAACAAAAAAAAAAAACTGTAACATGGCAGCTACACAGAGTGGGTGGGTGGATGAGGGAGGGAGGGAAAACTCGTTCAATGTAAACCAAACCGAGCTAATTGGGAATGGGTGGAGGCCCTGAAAAGGGCCGAGTAGTAGAGCCACAACAAGCAAGCCAGGTGGTTGTTTGCTGTTGTGTTTATTTGCTGGTGGTGTACTTGGTGACAGCCTTGGTGCCTTCACTGACGGCGTGTGTTTGGCCAGCTCACCGGGCAGGAGGAGACGGACAGCGGTCTGGATCTCCCTGGAGGTGATGGTGCTGCGCTTGTTGTAGTGGGCAAGACGGCTGGCTTCAGCTGAAATGCGCTCAAAGATGTCGTTGACGAAGGAGTTCATGATGGACATGGCCTTGGAGGAAATGCCAGTGTCAGGGTGCACCTGCTTCAAGACTTTGTAAATGTAGATGCTGTAGCTTTCCTTTCTCCTCCTCTTCTTTTTTCTTGTCACCGGTGCGTACGGCTTTAGCCTTACCGGCCTTCTTGGCTCCCTTGGAAGAAACTTTAGGTGGCATGTTGTTTTCTTTTCAATGGCTTGAACAGAAATGAGGCGAACCGACCGCCGGCCGCCTTTTATATGAAACGGCGAGGAAATTTGGAGAGTACGAGTACGAGTACGAACGCCAAGCCGCTGCGCAGCCAATCAGAACGCTCGCTTGGTGACGAACGGATTTCCTCGCCGTTTCGTATAAAAGGGCCGATCTCGCCGTTAAGTCTTCATTCATCGCCTGCAGCCGTATCGCTGTTAGTCGCTGTATTTCTTCTCGCTCCTAACCAACTCACAATGTCCGGACGTGGTAAAGGCGGTAAAGTCAAGGGAAAGTCCAAGTCTCGCTCCTCCAGGGCAGGCCTTCAATTCCCAGTCGGACGTATTCATCGTCTGTTGAGGAAAGGAAACTATGCTGAGCGTGTCGGTGCTGGTGCCCCAGTCTACCTAGCCGCCGTCCTCGAGTATTTGGCCGCTGAAGTGCTCGAGTTGGCCGGCAACGCTGCCAGAGACAACAAGAAGACAAGAATCATTCCTCGTCACCTCCAGCTGGCCATCCGTAACGACGAAGAGTTGAACAAACTTTTGTCGGGTGTCACCATCGCCCAGGGTGGTGTCCTCCCCAACATCCAGGCCGTGCTTCTGCCCAAGAAGTCACAGAAGACACCCGGTGGCAAGAGCTAAACAGTGTCACCCTGCTGCCCACTGTCCACCTAGCCTACTACTGTCCTTTTCAGGACAACCAAAGTTTACCCAATTAGCTTTCGTTGTGTGTCAATGAACAAAAATCGAGTTTTCCTACCCTACCCTACCCTACCCTACTTGTTTCAAACTTTATTAATAACGTATCAACATGTCAATCACTAGCAGTATGAGATCATTATTATAGATGTATAATACTTACACTGGTTTTACACGAGCAGAACAGGGAGGGGGCGGTCATATTAATAGTAGTAACTGGACATATTTTAGGGGTATTCGTTTCATAGATACAAATGAAAATAGAATCTATTTTTCTTTAAATGTGCTCCGTTTAACCCCTGTCTACAACAAATAAGGGTGGTCGTTATTTTAAAATTCTATTCTTTAACCTACCGCTAGTCTACCCTTTTTATTTTTATATCTTCTTCTTTTTAAAACCAAATATGTTTTTATTAATCCTTCCCCCTCATTTATTTACACACTGTGTAAATACCGCCGATCGGGCGGTCGAATCGGGTCAGAATATCTACCTAGGTCTATAGACTAGGTCTAGATCTAAATTGTTTCAGGCAGTCTATGTTGGGTTCTTTTCTAATCACTCACACACACATTCATAATTCATTGAAGACGACAGAAGCAAACACACCGGATTCCATTGACAAGCGGCACAACCAAGGATTTCATTTGAACGAAGAATATTTTGTGTTATCGGCCCTGTCTGCTATTAATAGATCGCTCGGCTGGATACCGTGTCTAAAAATAATCTGCTATGTCGACGCTGTCTCAACGTTGTGTGGCTGCTACTGGCCAATCAGCGTCGTTAAACTCGTACTCGTCCAATGGGAGAGCTTCGTTGCGCTAAGGGTTTGGCGGGACGGTTATAAAAGGGCCAGCAGCGCTGAGCTGCCGCATTTCCTTAACAGTCAGTTAAGATCATTCAAAAAAAAAAAGATGGCTCGTACCAAACAAACCGCCCGAAAATCTACTGGAGGCAAAGCCCCACGTAAACAGCTGGCCACCAAAGCCGCCAGAAAGTCAGCACCAGCCACCGGCGGTGTTAAGAAGCCCCATCGTTACAGGCCTGGAACCGTCGCCCTGAGAGAAATCCGTCGTTACCAGAAGAGCACTGAGCTGCTCATTCGCAAGCTGCCATTCCAGCGCCTGGTCAGAGAAATCGCCCAGGACTTCAAGACTGACCTTCGCTTCCAGAGCTCCGCTGTCATGGCCCTGCAGGAGGCTAGCGAGGCTTACCTCGTCGGTCTGTTTGAAGACACCAACCTGTGCGCCATCCACGCCAAGCGTGTCACCATCATGCCCAAGGACATCCAGCTAGCCAGACGTATCCGTGGTGAGCGTGCTTAAGAGGTTTCTTTTAAGCCCAAACCACCACCCCTGTCCTCAACCAAGGTCCTTTTTAGGACCACCTGACAACGTTCAGATTAGCAGTGAAGGTCCCCCACCTCACGAGTTTCCACCCACCCACCCACTACACCCCCTGCCCATGTCTGCCACTCTACTACTACTACTACTACTACATCTATTAGTATTATTCTGGGGGATGCGGGAAATAGGTTCTATTCATTTATCTCTTTAATTCAACTCACACATCACATTGCTATTTGAATTCGTGTATGCATGCTGTTGATATTGTTTTATTTATCTCAAATGTGAAGAAAGGAGAGAATAAATTTTATATTTTTTCTTTCACCCACCCACCACCCTATCCATTGCTTTTTAAAATATATATATAAAAAAAAAAAAAGAAAAACCCTTTAGGGTTAGAGCAGATATCTAGATCTTAATCGGAGAGCAGAAATTATTCTTAACGACTACACGCCATAGATTATTTAATTATTAGAAGCCTAACTAACCTATTCGTTTCACGATGTAAACAAACCACTGCGAGTACGGAGCGGAGTACGAGAATATTATTTCGTTCGTACTCGACCAATCAGCGTTCGAGATTCTCTCGTACTCGCATAATGAGCTCGCTCGTACTCGCATAATTAGGTGTAGGGAAATATTTCAGTTTTATTCGCACAAAACGGTGAAAATAACGTCTAATATCATATTTTAACATGACAAACGTGGATCTTTTCTATGCCTACACGTGTGGGCAATGAAACTCTTTATTTTTTATCCAAGGGTCGCATAGCAGAATAGGTGAAAAAATGACTTTGAAAACGACACCGTTAGCCGACAAGCCAGCAACATTCCAGTCGACACGGCAAGCTGCTTTTTCATTGGCTGGCTCATTCGCCGACCGCTTTTGGTTGGGCGGTGTCCGCCATATTGAACGAACTCGAGCCCAGGACCGTATATAAGGAGCGAGTTTCTCTGCAGACGGCGTTTTTCGAACACTCCTTCATCAACAAAGAAGAAAAATTCAATATGTCTGGCCGAGGCAAAGGTGGTAAGGGACTCGGGCAAAGGAGGCGCCAAGCGTCACAGGAAGGTGTTGCGTGATAACATCCAAGGTATCACCAAGCCAGCCATCCGTCGTCTTGCTCGCAGAGGTGGTGTCAAACGTATCTCTGGTCTGATCTACGAAGAAACCAGAGGTGTCCTCAAGGTGTTCCTTGAAAATGTCATCCGTGATGCCGTCACCTACACTGAGCACGCCAAGAGGAAGACCGTCACTGCTATGGATGTCGTCTATGCTCTGAAACGTCAAGGTCGCACCTGTACGGCTTCGGCGGTTAAACTCAACCCAGGACCACCCATTTGTTCTACCCATCCGGCCCTTATTAGGGCACCCATACGTTTCCGAATTAGCTCGAGTGGTTGTAACCCCTACACGAATGTTTTCCATACCTACCCCTTATTTAACTTACTGAGTTACTTCTAATTATTAGGTTGTAGCCTACTTAGTTTATTTATTTAATTTGGGCAGAGTGGTCATCTTTCCTTTGTTGGTTTTTAAGGGGTTTGTTTCCATGGGTGGGTAGGATCGAGGTAGCCTACCGTGAAGGCACAAAAGAAACAAACAAAAAATATTTCGATATTACAAAAGTGTTCACAGGTATGTGGTGAACTTAGGAAAGAGTGCAGGTGGTAAGAATAGGTGTCCAGTGGGGCAAAAAATAAAAGACAAAAGATGAAAAAAAGTCTACAACACGTGGTGTTCCCAAGCGGTCACCCATCTAAGTACTAACCACGCCCGACGTTTGCTTGACTGCGGTGATCGGACGAGAACCGGTATTTTCAACGTGGTATGGCCGTAGACATCTGTGTGAGAAAATTGGGGCTTATAAATATACTCAAACGAAATCAGCAGTTATTCGTCCTTTTCTGGCTACAATAATGATTTCACTGCTTTCCTCATATTATTTCAATAATAAAAAACGCCCTAAATCTCCACAAAAGCGAAACATTGTTTTAATATCGAATACTATGTGCCTTTTTTTTCCCTCTACAGCCATTGGTCGCTATTTTTAACCTGAGGCGGTAACCACCGGTAGACTTCCCTGAGCTACTAATTTTCGAGCATCGCGCGTTGTAAAATACAAAATAAATACATTTTCCCCATTTTCCTTGACTAAAATCAGAAAACCAGGTGCCCCCTGCATCCGACCTGTCCTTTAACTATCGCTTTCAT
>NW_026734054.1:0-21838 GCF_028476545.2 Physella acuta
AAACCGTTTTCTAACAACGACTAAAACTCTATTTTAACATTGCTTTTTTATAATGCAAAAAAGTGACGTCACACCATCTGACCCCCCCATCACACACCGTCACAAAATTACGGACCCCCCCCCCCCTCTCCCACTTCCGAGTGTGACGTCATTTATGGAATTTTATTAATATGTTTTTCTCTTATAAAATAGTATAGTTTTTCATACATTTTAATTACAGACAATTTGTTATAACATCATTTTTAAAAAATTTGATAAGACCAATTAAAATATTGAAAGAAAATAAAACAGATTAAACCATTGAAGAAAAACATTTTTAAAATCACAATTGAACTCTGCCATTTCTTTAGGAGACAAAAGATTTGCGCCACCAGAAGAAGCCCCTGCGTGGACCGGCGTAAAGGACGCTTTAAAATATGGAAGGCGGTGCATGCAAAGAAACGAAACAAAAGACGGCAACGAGTCGGAAGATTGCCTCAGTTTGAACATCTGGTCCCCGGATGTGAGTGGATCATTTCCGGTCATGATTTTCATCCACGGAGGCGGCTTCGACTCTGACTCCGGTTCCGAGTACATGTACGACAGCTCGACTCTTTGCGAACGCGGCGTGGTCGTCGTCACCATTAACTACAGGCTCGGCCTGTTCGGTTTCCTGTCCACGGGCGATGACGTCATGCCCGGCAATTACGGCATGCTGGATCAGGTCCTGGCCATGGAATGGGTCCAGAAGCACATCCGGGTGTTTGGAGGCGATCACAACGAGGTGACGATTTTTGGCGAAAGCGCCGGCGCGGCGAGCGTCTCGCTACACACCATCTCCCCCCTGTCTAAAGATTTGTTCAAGAGAGCGATCATGGAAAGCGGGGCTTCGCTGAGCGCCTGGGCGGTGGAAAGACCGACGACTCTGATTAAAATTTCCAGCTTTGCTAAAATGATCGGTGAGAAGGTGAACTGCACGCAGTCGGATTCCGCGGAGTACTTGACCTGTCTCAGAGGGGTGGACGCCTTCTCGCTTGTCGTGGCCAGCGAGGAGATCACCAAGGAACTCAACGTCAGCATGATCGCCACCCCTCGCGTAGAAACGAAATTCGGTTTCCTTCCCGACTACCCGGAAAATCTTCTAGATAAAGGTCTGTTTAATAAAGTGGACACGCTCAGGGGCTACAACTCTGGAGAATACTCATTCGTCATCGAGGACGATGAAGACAACGGCGTAACCAGAGAAGAATTCATCTACTTCTTTTTGAAAATCACCGAGAAATACGCCTTCGAGAATAGCACCATCGAGGAACTTCAGAACCTGGTAGAGGACCAGTACCTCAAGAACGAGACCAACCCGTTGGCACTGAGAACCCAGCTCATCCGCGGCTTGACCGATTTACTTTTCGCGCTGTCCGAAGCTCTGGAGATCGATAAAATGTCCGCGAACGGTAACCCCAACAGCAAGCACTACCTGTACCAGTTCAACTTCATCGTGGACAACCTGCTGGAGCTGACCAGCTACCTGCCCGACTGGATGGGGGTCCTGCACTCCGCCGAGCTGCCTATGGTCTTCGTCGACGACTCGTCCTTCAACTACGCCGTGTCGACCCACGACCAGCGGGCCGTGGGTGACCTGGTCCAGACGATGTGGACCAACTTCGCCAAGTACGGCAACCCCACGGAGAACGGTACGGCTATACAGTGGGCGCCGTACTCGCCGGCCAACCACGAGATTTTATACATTGACGTCAACTCGACCATGACGTCATTCCCCAGTGCCCACGTGATCCCGATGTTCAACCGAGTTCTAGAAATCATTGACAGCAAACCAACCTCATGAGGTCAGTTGGCGGAAATCTGGACATAAACTTTGGTTTTGAATAAAAATTAAACACCAACAACACTGTGTTTTTTATTTAAGTAAATGAAAATTATGACAAGGGCTCACGACATATTGGCTCACGACAAAATGACTCCCGACATACTGGCTACAGACATTAAAATAGCACGACCACGATTTTCGACATAGACGTGACCATTTTGTCCAACCCACCAAGCACACAGTTTCTACCGCACTACCACTATAACATCTTTTATATGCCTGAATGAAAAACTTTTCATGAACCAACAGAAATTCTTAAATAAATCGAGCTTTTAACAGCGAAGTTCTACCAATTTAAAAACCTTTTTTTTTTAAATTGATAACAGCACACAAATTTAAATGTATGATATACATGCTGTTTACCGGATAAACGACCTGCTTTTTAATAACCTACAAGCATACTGCAGGTAGGAATGTACAAAACACGATTTATCTATCAAATTTTTTCCGTGGGGCGTCAAAGCGGCCAGTGAAAAAAAAAACGGCTTTGACAAAAAGAGCCCCGTCAATTCACGTTAAGAATATTTGAGACAACAAAAATCTCGTGCCACAAAAGTTTGAGGTAACTAATGTTTAGGATCTTGAAAATTTCGGATCTCGAACATTTCGGACCTCGAACATTCCGGATTTCGAAAGTTACGAATATTTCAAGCTACAAAAATTTCGGGCTACAAACTTTTGGGTCCAGGTATCATGTTCTCAAGGGGTCCACAGGAATGATGATAATGATGTATTGTTGAGGATATTCGGCAATTCGCCCTACGTATAAAACGATACGCCATTTTTAGTTTTTCAATTACGAAGATTCTTATTAGGCATGGATAGTACAAAAAAAAAAAAAAAAAAAAAAAAACAAAAACAAACAAACAAACAACCACAACAACAACAAGCAAAATAAGTAGTGGATCAACTTGACATCTGAAGTCAGCATTGAAATCAACAGGTTACTGTGATTGAACAAAGACGTCAGCTGTTGAACAAATCAGTTCACACAAACGGTTGAAATAAATTTACGAGAAGTTAGATCGGCCATAAGCAGTGTAGGCAAGACAGCAAGCACGTGTAGACACCTCACGATCTTCTGTTTTTGATTCGACAGGTTCTAAAACTGGGATGTTTGTTAACAAAGCGGATTTAAAAGAAAAATCTAGTTTTGTTTCTTAAAATATTTCGTAAAACTTTCACCGTCGAATCCATATTTTTATGCTAAAGTTATACTGTGTGTTGATTGGAACCTTCTAGACACTAACAATGGAACAACACCAAGATGGTTTATGACGTTACAAGCTGCGGGCGTTAGCGCGGAGATTTACTAGCTCTCAGATATCGGCGTGACGTGGTCGACTTGGTAAAGCTCATGGTTGCTAACCCGAAAAGTCTCGAGTTCGAACCCTCTTCTAGGAGAGACAACTCCAAAAACAAACAACTGCTGCCTTGTAGTTTGTTCTTGGCTGGGTAATGGCTATGGAAGCAAACCCAAAAAGAAAATCATGCTGAAATCGGAGTCAATGTCCTCAATGGCGCATATGCAGTTGACACGTAACGCTTAATGTTGGAGGGGATCCCTTCCAACACTAAAATAAAGAACGAAGAAGATCTCGGTGTGTTGATGTCTACGCCACGACTTGTATATTATAAACTTCAATCCTACTCGGGTTCATGGCCTCTATTTCTATTTCCTTCATCCTTTGCACTTTGTGAGAAATCGTAGACCTACAACTTGAGACGATTTTCACTTAGGGGTCCATTGGGGGTGTTCTAGCCCTTCTCCTTTTAGAACACCCCTTGCCTACGCCACTGCAAAACTAATTATGTCAAAAAGACAACAGTTCATGGAGAGGGATGTTTCCAAACCACCTAAGAACCCTTGCCTATACTACTGATTGTATAACCCCCTCTTCCTTCACAACCCTTACCTATTATGCCGCTGATTTGATAACATGTGAGATTAGAGCATGTTCAAAGTATAGCCGAGGTTAATCAAGATCCTGTTGATTATTTACCAGTTCATTCACTGCGTTTCTTGCACGGGTTAAAAAAAACTCACCTTCTCAGTCGAATTTGATAGGTTCGTGAAATTTGGCCACGTAAACACGTGACAATGATTTGAAGATTATTTCTTAGATGAACTTCAGCTATATGGCTAATATGTTGGCTGGACTTAAGTCCAGTGATGGCTGGACAAGTTAAATGACTTAATTAACGATTTGACTTAATCCAGATCACATAAATGTTTGCTGGGCTTAATTCAGATGACAGAACTATAGTTTGCGTAAGTCAGATGACAGAACTATAGTTTGCGTAAGTCAGATGACAGAACTATAGTTTGCGTAAGTCAGATGACAGGACTATAGTTTGCGTAAGTCAGATGACAGGACTATAGTTTGCATAAGTCAGATAACTGAAATATTGGCTGGACACACATGCTATTCTTCATGTTAATTTGTTTTTGATGAGCGAATACTATCTCTGTTGATAGTCATACAGGTCGGTAGCGTAGCTAGGATCGTCTCATGGGGGGGGGGGAGGGTTCAAATTTTTTCCAGCAGTATATAACCCGGGGACAAACTTTCAATTAGCACCCCCCCCCCACTCAAACTTTCGATTTGCACCCCCTCAAACTTTTGATTTGCACCCCCCCCCTCAAACTTTCGATTTGCACCCCCCTCAAACTTTCGATTTACACCCCTCAAACTTTATATATATACCGAGGGATCTATGGGGGGGTTATGACCCCCCCTAACCCCCCTGCCTACGCCACTGATACAAGTTTAGAGATGAGTTATCCTCTATAAACTTCATTGGGTCATCCTCTACAACACTGATTGCAAATGTGAAGTTTGCTTCATCGATATCTTTTTGTGTACTTTCTGAAGGGCGTCTCGCAATAAACGACAAACACAGAATAAGAGAAAACTGAAATTGTCATACTCAAATTTATTTGAAAACGTGTTTTTAAACACGACTACAAACATCGTTTAAAACGATTTTTCTGCAATGACGGCCATGTATAACGGTTTGAAATGCTTAATAAATATGCATTCTCCAGAGACTAGAGTTAATGAACTAAATCAGGTTTTATTATTTTCTGCTGATTTTCTCGTCTGAAATGGTCTGTGGTTTACAATATCAGCATCTTCACGGTATCTTCTTGATCTTCACAAATCGAAGACACAAAAGCAAAGCATATAGCCTTTAAAATTAGTCGGTATAGATGTCAATTTTAAACCGCGTGATAGGAAAATTAATGGCTCCTCGCTAATACACTATAGATCCATCTAATTCGTACTTAATTTGTTGTAACAGCTGCATTAAGCAAACCACAGAATAAACGGACAATACAACACGTAAACATATAGGCTATATGGGCAGCATGACAACCGAATTCATCGTGAATTACACTCTCATATAGGCTATGTGGACAGCATCACAACCGAATTCATCGTGAATTACACTCACAAACCAGGCGGTTCATGGGGCAGTCAAAGTAGATTTTACAGGGCATTAGGTTTGGGCGGGGCACTGGGCTGAAACTTTTATATATATATATATATATATATATATATATATATATATATATATATATATATATATATATATATATATATATATATATATATATATATATATATGTATGCCTATACATCTGTAAGATGATAACTAATGTGATGAGTCCTTATGAGAACTTACTAAGCGTAGTTTTTAAAAAAAATTGATGGTATGGGCAGTAGAGGATTAAGGAAGGGGAGGGTGGGGGAGGGGGGGGGGGAGCCAGTGGCCCCCGATTTTTAGGAGTTGACCATTTTTTTTCTTACAAACCATAAGACATTTCACTTTACAACTTAATTTTTGGTTTTTACTTTAAAAACTAATGTTTTAATGGTTGAATCACAAGCTTATTTCAGTTTTCAAAATATTTAACACGTGCACACACTTTAGTATAAATACCAGCTGTCATCACCTCCTACTCAGTCATTGTTTACATTAAGCTGATGCTCCAGAAAATAATATTATATCAGCGTTCGCATTATCATTTTTCTTTTGGGCCCATAGAAAGCAGAGGACTGCACTTACACCTCTCCACCGGACTCGGTTTTGGGCTGCTCCCTTTATCTGTGCCCACTTGAGCCCAGCGGCCTGTCTCTTCCTCTACCGTTCTTTTCCATGATCTCTTTGACCGACCTACTTTCCTTTTTCTTTATTGTTTACAGTCAATAGTTTTTTTTTGCGATATTAACTTCTTCCCTTCTCATGGTATGTCCAATCCATCCCCGTTTACGGGGTTTGATGTCCTTTTCTATTGGATATTGTCTTGTGTATTGCCACAGGTCTTTATTTGATATTTTTTCGGAACATCTTATTTTAATGATCTGTCGTAAACATTTATTTGTGAACGACTGTAGCTCATCTGTATTTGCCTTTGTAACCCTCCGAGTCTCCGAGCCATAGAGCAATACTGCCTTGACATTTGTGTTAAAGATTTTTATCTTGCTCTGGAGTGATAGGGCTGTGCACTTCCATATTGAGCTCAGTGAGTTGAAGGCACATCTAGCCTTGTTGATACTGCATTTCATGTCCTCGTCTGCTCCCCATCCTTATTGATCACGCTTCCCAGATATGTGAATTTTTTTTTCTCGTATATCTTCTCCATTTAGCTGTATGGGCAGGTCCTGATTGTTATTGATTCGGATGAACTCTGTAATTGTGTAGAGCGACATTAATGTCAGACCTAGGTATACACTGGGTAAGATTATTGACCTAAAGTGACCGGGCAGGAGTAATTGAAGTTGAACCCCCCCCCCCCCCGTTCTGACCTGTAGAGTAAATTAGCGAAAATGCATTATGAAACAGAGCCCAGAGACAGAGTCCTTTATTTACTTACTTTAGGCCCAAACTGCTTGGAAGGCCAGAGATAAAAAAAAAGTGTAGGGTAAAATGAGACAAAATAGTTCAGTGATCAGTCAATAATCCCTTAACTCTTGGGATCTTTGGGTCAGGATCCGTCTGTGGATATCTGCATTGAGGGCAGTGGCGGAACTAGAAAAAGAGGGCCACCTCTTAATATCTAGCGGCCTCTCGCGCGATGGACTTTGATTTATTTTCAAAAGAATTTTACCGACAACAGCGTGTGTTTGATTGTAGGAGAAAGGGGACTCGGGATGGTGTATATAGAACAAAGATAATCCAACCGGAGCTACTGTATTATTTTTACAAAACAACCATCAAGTCAAAAATGCTAGAAAATTATTATTTTTTAACTATTAAAAAATTGATTATGGTCAGATGTGGGCCCCTAAACGGCCTGCCCCCCCCCCCCCCACATTGTGGGGTCTGGCGACACTGTAGTTCCGCCCCTGATTGATGGTCTATGCCTTGCATCCATACATGACGCCAAGGGAGATCTTTTTGTTACTCCTAATGATAGGGTATCGCTAAGATTATAAACTTCATTATTGTTCAAGATGATTTGAACAGTTAAAAACTGCATTTATTTACCTTTAATTTGATATCAATTTTAACTATCAAGTTTAATCGGTAGCCCAGAAAATGATTTGTGAAAAAACGCGTTTGTTTTTTAAATGGCTACGATGATATGAATGATTTTCAGTGATACGGTGGGTTAGTTTTTACAAGCTTTTATTTAACTCACTTCCTCGTCAGTCTGTCTGTCTACATCGAAACGCTCGAGCGAAAATTCGAACACTTCTAACTGACAGATACGGTTCGTAATTGGTACGTGGGTCAAGACACGAAGACAATGCAATCTGAAATTAAATTTGACTTAATTGGATGCCTAATTAATTTTTTATGAATTAATTATAATTTTGACCAAATTAGTAGGCATTTCAATCCAACCACATCACATGCGTTATCACATTGAATAGCGAGTCATCACGTTCAATAGGCGCGCAATGGTTTTTAGTCATAAAAATCTATTGTAAATAAAAACATGTTAAAGTACTAACAATTTAAAAAAAAAAAACGTTTTAATAACAAGCTTTTATGTACTAATGCACTAAAAAGTAGAAAAATAAATTATAGACTACTATTTAAATAACTCTAAAAAAAGCGTGGATCTCTTCCTAAACATTAGTAAAGGTATCCAATAGATACTAAAGTGACCCACGCTTTTCTTTATAGTTATTTAAATAGTGGTCTATAATTTATTTTCTACTTTTTTAGTGCTATAGTACCATCATTACCATGGCGACAGTAAAAAGGTAGGTCAAGCGATAGGCTACCTAATGCTCCATTACTCACTGAAGGCTGCGGTTGCTTAGGCAGTTCTTAAAAGTACTTCTTGCTTTGTTCCCTGATCAGATAGGATGGCGCAAAGGTACTTGAAGGAGTTTATTGTCGAGCTATTTAATACAATGTAATCTGTTATATATATATATATATATATATATATATATATATATATATATATATATATATATATATATATATATATATATATATATATATATGATGGAAAAGTTTGATCCCCTTACCCCGCCAAAGAACAAAGAAAAATTCCTGGCTACGCCCCTGGGGACAGCAAAAAATTAATAAATAAATCAGAACTTGCAGTCAATTTAATGGGGTTTTAAGCTAACCAATGAACACTGTACAACGGTACATGTAGTTTATTCTGGCCAATAGAAACACTGCCACGTTTTAACTGGCGTATGGTTCTTAAAGCTGGCCAATGAAAATAATACCTTGTACAAGGGTCTGCCCGGAAGTTTACGTAAAGCATCACAACCATATGACAAGTGACTGTATAAGCATCACAAACATATGACCCGTGTCGAGGCTCGTAGATACAAGGGTAAGATATATGTAATGTTTACACCTGACTTTCAGTGTTTTTTCTCTGTAGGGCATGTCAACGGATGTAAAAAAAAGTAAATGTACAGTAATATGCTATAACTGGGGTCGGCGTAGTCGGACCGATTAAGCTCATGGCTGCTAACCGACAAGTCAAGTGTTCGAACCCCCGGGTATTTGAGAGTAAACTCGAAAATTAAACAAATGCAAGCATGTAGTTTGTTCTTGGATGAAAAAAAGGCAAATCAAGAAAAAAAAAGCTAAAATTGTAGTCAACGTGCAATTTTGAGCATAACATATTGACACCTAATACTTTTTAAAGAAATCGGCGATAACGTAAATTGCCTCTTCCATTCGCCGGAAAGCACTCAAAAGTTGAAAGAAACCAATTAAACAAGATTTTATAGTTATGCATGCAATAACGTCCACCTAACTATAACATCACTAAAGTTATGTGCTTTTGAGATACCGGAAATCGCTCAAAATTTGAAGGAAAACTAAACATTTGATATATTACTTATATGTTTTATATAATACTTATATATGAAATTTCGTATACCTAAGTGAAAATGCACCTAAGTTTACCCTTACCCTCAGCCTTACCATTTCCCTTACCCACACCCTCACCATTATCTTTTCCCTCACCCTCACCATTACCCTCAACATTTCCTTCCATTACCCTAACCGATGGGTAGTTTTCCGGGGATAATGCCCTACAGATGTTGGATGGGTTGTTAGGTTTTGCGAGGTTGGATAATCGACAGGTGTGGTTGATCTGGGAGAAATGACGTTGGAGAAATGAGCGGGAGTAATTGACCGGAGTGAAGTAAATTTCATGGTCCCGTTTATATCAACCCAGAGGCGTTGCGACCCTTCCCGGCGCCCGGGGACAAACTTTTCGATTTGCGCCACCCCCCTCAAGATTTCGATTTGCACCCCCCTCAAACTTTCCATTTGCACCCCCCTCAAACTTTCGATTTGCACCACCACCCCCCCCCCCTCAAACTTTCAATTTGCACCCCCCTCAACCTTTCAATCTATTTTTCCAACCCATTTTGGCGCCCCCTAAGGTAGGTGCCCGGGGACATATGTACCCCCCCCCCACTACGCTACTGTATCAACCCCAATTTAGAACGTTAGGTAACATATCCATAGACCACGACACGTGAATATAATTATTGATGTTGCAACATCCACCAACACACTCTCACAAACCACATCCAAATTAAATACGACAACATAACTATTTTCAAGACGGGGATGGCAATTCGGGGTGTACACATGATACATTTTAAATACTAAAATTAAAATAAACTGGGAGTGATCTCCCCTAAACTTTCTCGAATATTCTTATATAACTCGGAATATAGACATGATTTTTAATTACTTAAACTTTTAAAAATAGAATAAAATCTCGTAGAAAAAAGAATTGCGCACCAAGCGAACGCCAAAACAAAATGTGCATAATAGTGCGGGATATTATTAGTATTTTATAAATTTACATGCGTTTTTTGAGAAATCATAAATTAGTACTTCCGGTCAACGGAAATCACTCAAAATTTGACAGAAGCTAGAGAATTAGATCTTTTACTTACATGTGAATTTTCATTTATCTATCTCAAATAGAACTCAAGTTGAAGGCTTTTGAAAAATTCAAAGTAGAAAAAGTATCACTTCCGGTTATCGGAAATCGCTCAAAAGTTGATACAGATCTACGATTTTGATATAATACTTATATATGAAATTTCATCAACCTAGCTTTCAAAAGCCTATAACTTGAGTACTATTTCAGATAGATAAATGAAATTTCACATGTAAGTAAAATATCTAGTTTTCTGCCATCTATCAAATTTTGAGTAATTTCCGTTGACCGGAAGTAGTAATTTTCACTCTTTCCGATTTCTAAAAAAACGCATGTGAATTTATAAAGTACTAATAATATTCCGCACTATTATACACATCTTTATTCGGCGTTCGCTTGGTGCGCAATTCTTTTTTCTATGAGATTCTATTCTATTTTAAAAAGTTTAAGTATTTAAAATGGATTAAAAATCATAACTAAATCACATGTTCCCATCCCCTGTTGTTTTATATAAGAATATTCGAGAAAGTTTAGGGGAGATCACTCCCGGTTTATTAATATACGACATGCTTTTCAAAATATTCCAGAAAATGCAAATAACGATGAAGTGCACCTTATATTTAGTGCCGCTTATCCTCATGAGTTTAACATGTGAAGCTACAGGGGAAAATGCTTCCATCAGTCTTCCTGAATCACTTCACACTCGCCAGACTTCCGGAAACAAATGGGTAAATTTTATTTTTACTGGGAAAATCAAAGCTTTATCGAATGATTCGGCTAATTTCTAACACAAACAAAAACTAATAAATAATAGACAGTCGCGACCGAAATCGCACACGATAGTTGAGACCCCATAGTGTCCATTATTTAGGTTCTTTTATTTCCAAATTTTTGTATTTACACTTATTATTTAAAGGAATGTTTTAAATCAGATGATTTTATTTTATGTAATATTTTTTAAACAACTTTTTTTTTACATAAAATAACATCGGCCTAAAATTGAAAATCAAACATGATTAACAGCAGCTGTCATCGTTTCATTTTAACAGCGTTTGGTTCAATCGAGGTACTCCGTCCCCACAACAAATGGCGACGTGTTCTGTGTTCATATAATATATAGAAATAATACCACGTGCCGTGCCAAAAATACGACATGTATTGCAGATTTGAATGTTTTACAGAGGCCGATCGCAGGAAAAATGATCTTGAATTGTCCATTTTAATTCGCATAGACAGACGTTTTAACTTAATCAAACACGAAGTGTCTAGCTCTACTTAAGCTTGCAACGAATACTATCATCCACGGGCAGTATCACACCACTCACTATTGACGTATCAATTGCCTATCAACCAATTTTGGAGCGCTCTCTCTCTCTCTCTCTCTCTCTCTCTCTCTCTCTCTCTCTCTATATATATATATATATATATATATATATATATTCATATATATATATATATATAAATAAATAAATAAATAAATAAATAAATAAATATATATATATATATATATATATATATATATATATATATATATATATATATATATATATATATATATATATAATTTCAACCGGGGGCCCCGCTCACGTTTAATCCGCCCCTTGTCTCTGTTATGATATGTTACATAGTTAGATTTTAAGTTTGTTAGAATAAGGTCATACACGTGATACACAATAGCAATTATCAGAAACATGTATTATACAAATTGGAATACGACATAGATATTTTGTTGAATAGTAAATGTATAATGAAACAAGCTAGAAACAACATTTAAGAAGCCTTGGATTTCGCAGATGTGATGTTTGATGCCTTCTCGCACTTAGCCAACAACAAATGCAGATCAAAAGGAACTGGTTGAAAAAATAGTAATAACTGCTGTTTAACTTTTTAAACCAATGTGGCATTCAAAGGCATTGTAAAAAAAAATCAGTGAGGATCTATAGCTAAATGTGAAGTCTCTTTTATTGTATGGCTCTGAGTTCTGTGGTTACATACAGTGGAGAATGAAACAAGAGCATTGAAAAGGTGATGGTTAGGGCACAATATTAGAATGACAGTAAATGACATTACTAAGCAGGTGCTGATGTAAAGCCCACGGGGAAAGAAGAACATCAGGAAACAAAAAAAAAGTCATGAAGGAAATGGTGAGAAATAAGAAGTGTGTTGACCAAGAGTTGTCTACCTTATTCTCGTTAAGAAGCCGAAACGAATAAAAAGAAAAAAAATCAAAAGAGTTTAGGGCAGTGGTTCTTAACCTAGGTTCGAACAAACCTAGAGGTTTGGTGAGTCAGTCTCAGGGCTTTGGCGGTGGTCAACAGACATACACTAGACTCATATGATTCACGATCGGATTTTGTAAGTGTTGACGATAGAACTATTATGAAGGGTTCGGAGAATACGCATATGAAAAGGTTAAAAACCACTGCTTTAGAGTGTAGTTTGTAGAAAATGCAAGATTTTTTGGTCCACTTTTGGTCATGTCTTTAGAACGATTTCGATACTAGTATATCACAGTTGTAACTTATCACTTAGGTTGAACAAAGGAACACAGCAGTAGCAATCCGTGTTGTACCAGTTTACCTATATTACAGTACATTATATTGATTTTCAAGTAAATGGGTTTAATATGTAATTTTAAATAACAGAGAGCTTTATTTTATTTTTCTTAGCTCTTAAAATGTTGGACAAAGATTATCAACCACCCACTCCTTTCTTCTTCTTCTTCTTCGTTCTTAATTTTAAGTGTTGGGAGGGATCGAGCTTTATCTGCCAGGGGGTTTGCACTCGAGACTTTTTTCGAATTTATCAACCACGAGCTTTGCCAACTCGACCATGCTTCCATCACAATTAAGGATTACTTGTCAACTGGTTTTGTGCCATTGAGGCCATTGACTCCGATTTCAGCCTGCTTTTTTGTGGAGTTGTCTCTCCTAGAAGAGTGGCTGTCCCCATCTGCCCGAGGGTTCGAACTCGAGACTTTTCGGTTTAGCAACCATGAGCTTTACCGACTTGACCACGCCGACCCCTACCCACCCACTCCGACCGTATGCTATTTAGAGATCAGCGGATCCAGACAAGATATAATGCAATCAAGTTAACGTAACTTGACTCTCACTTGATGTTAAGAGAATCCTAGGAATCGTACAAAGAACTAATCGCGTCATTTCTTAACAAAACTGGCTAGTGAAATCGTAAATTATGCGTTAATACAATTGGTTTCTATTCTACGTGTTCATCAATTTATCTACTCACCGTTCCGGTATAAATCCTTCCTATATACCTTGGCAAAATAGCAATCTCACCCACCACCTTTTTCTTATTTCATTGTTACAAAAAACGCTTTAATACAATTGGATTCTTTTCCAAGTGTTGAAAGTGTTATGAACTCACCAATCAAGTACACATCTTTGCAATTTTAGTTGGCGAAAAAGCGTGTTTTAACGTCATTAATTTTTTTGGTTGATTTCCTGCTTGAAAGATAAATACGAAAGAGAAGTATATGATATGAATCATTAACCAACGACACCTGTCGGCAAAGATAGTTGGGGGGGGGGGGGGAATGGAAGCTTCCGCATCACAATTTACTTTTTTCGCAAAAAGCTTTTCTTTGAAAACATAAATGTATTTACTTTTATTTATAGTTCAACAATTGCGGATTGATATATTTTTGTTTCAGTTTATAAGCCCTTTCACGTTTGCCGTTAAAATTAATATAACTTCAACTACTGTCTATGAGCTTCGAGGATTCATACCTCCTAATGCACAAAAGTAAGTAAAACTATGAGAAACGCCTAATACTGAAGGTACTACATTGGGCCTGATGTTTGGGGTATAAATGTTTAGAAAGTAGTTGCTAAAGAGGGTCCAGTCAGTGATAGCGAGATACTGACTATGCAGTTTGAATTTGATCGCCATGAAGCAGACATTTTTTATACATGAATGTATTTATAAATGATACATCCATCTATGTACAGAACATCTACCCATCCATCAATGTACTAAATGTTGACCTATACATCAATGTACCAATTTTTTTTTACTTCAATGCAGAGACGTTACAATCTCCCCAAAAGAGCTTATTGTGTAATGACCGGTTGTGACCATATTTTTATGAATAATTTACTCAAAACTCTTAAAAATCAAATATGAAAAACTATATTATTTACAGCCCTACCAAATAAACTTCATGCATCTTTGCATCAAAATCTATGATACGCCGTTCTTCAACCATAAACAAGATGATGATATAAAACCTAATATAGACATCATTTTCAAATAATGGATTACATCAGTTAGTTCGAAGAATGTAAAAAGGCAACAATTTTCCTTGTAAAATGAAGGAGCCAACACTTGTTCTGCCGAATTAGAACCGAAAAACATTAAATCATTATTTTAATGCCGTTCCCAAAGCGTTAATTGATTATACTTTATTCTAGGTGACTTAGTCCCGTGTTTATTATTATAATACTAAAGTCACTGTCCTGAATTCAAAGTTATTTTTCTTTCATTTTTTTTATCAACGGTCAGGTTTACGGTGGAACTGTGTTCTGAAGAGGACTGCTTACCTGACAAAATTCTTCACGTCAGCATTCGGTTTAATCACCAACTTGTGGTCCGAACTCACAGGTATAATGGTAAATGGGGCAAAGAACTGACAAGAGGAGGTATGCCCTTCACAAGAGGAACCAATTTCACCTTCAAGATTCAAAATACTCCGGCAAATATAAAGCTATATGTGAACAGTCTTTATTTCGCCGACTTTAAACATGAAGTTCCGTGGTCTGAGGTTAATTACCTCAAAGCTTATGGTGATGCCCACATATACAGAGCTAGTGTATTTGTAAGTTATCTTGTTTACTGTGAATATACAACATTTTGCTTATATGTAATCTAATACCGATAATCTATAGCCCGTTGAATACATTTTAAAAAATAGAATCTCGTAAAAAAAAGAATTGCACACCAAGTGAACGCCAAATAAAATGTGTTAATAGTGCGGGATATTATTAGTACTTTATAAATTCACATGCGTTTTTTTTAGAAATCGGAAATAGCGTAAATTACTACTTCCGGTCGACGGAAATTACTCAAAATTTTATAGAAGTTAGAGAATTAGATCCCCAACCGCTTAATTAGACAGGTCGGGACCAGAGGCGTAGAGGGGGGGCGGGGGGGGGGGGGGGGCGGGGGGGGGGGGGACATATTTCCCCGGGCGCCGACCTTAGGGGGGCGCCAAATTGAAAGTTTGAGGGGGGAGGGTGCAAATGAAAAGTTCGAGGGGGGTGCAAATCGAAAGTTTGAGAGGGGGGGGGGGTGCAAATGGAAAGTTCGAGGGGGGGGGGTGCAAATCGAAAGTTTGTCCCCGGGCGCCGGGAAAGGTCGCTACGCCTCTGGTCGGGACGCTTTTGACCAGTATCGTTGCCTTTTTTACTTTCTCGTATATACGAAGTATAAAGAAAGTCTTGTAATCGTGCAAAAAAAGAAATCGAGATTTTTGCACGATTACAATACTTTCTCTATACTTCGTATATACGAGAAGGTAAAAATCGAGATTTTTGCAAATCTCGACTTTTTAGGGCTCCCTGAGTCGGAAAAACATAGTTTTGCAATCTTGTTCGTATGTCTGTGTGTATATGTGTCTGTGTGTGTGTGTGTAAACACGATAACTTGAGTACCGTTACAGCAGAGGCGTAGCGACCCTTCACGGCGCCCGGGTACGAACTTTCAATTTGGCGCCCCCCTCTGGAGCAAATTTTCAATGTGCACCCCCCCTCAAACTTTCGATTTGCACCCCCCCTCCCCCTCAAACTGCAAAAATGCAGCTAAAATGACATTTTTATTTTTTTACAACCCATTTTGGCGCCCCCTAAGGTCGGCATCGGAGGACATGTCCCCCCCTGCCCCCCCCGTCCCCATCGCTACGCCTCTGCGTTACAGCTAGGTTGATGAAATTTCATATATATTCCGATAACCGGAAGCTGAACTTTTTCTACTTTGAGTTTTTCAAAAGCCTATAACTTGAGGACTATTTCAGATAGATAAATGAAATTTCACACGTAAGTAAAATATCTAATTCTCTGCCTTGTATCAAATTTTGAGTAATTTTCGTCGACCGAAAGTAGTAATTTACGCTATTTCCGATTTCTCAAAAAACTAATGTAAATTTATATAGTACTAATAACATTGCGCACTATTATGCACATTTTATTTGGCGTTCACTTGGTGTGCAATTCTTTTTCCACGACATTTTATTCTATTTTAAAAAGTTTAAGTATTTAAAATGGATTAAAAATCATGTCTATATCCCGAGTTCCCATATCCTGTTGTTTTATATAAGCATACTAGCCGTCCCGGCCAGGCCCTGCTCTGACCTCTGTGAAAAACCAATCAGTAAAGGACCTTGACATGTGTGTTGTTGTAATCAGCATATACCCGGCATTGCCCAACCTAACCACAACCAACCAAAACCAAAACACACAAAAAAAGAACCGCGAACACAACACAAACTCAACACAACACAAACAAAACACAACACAACTACAACACAAACACAACACAAACAAAACACAACCTAACACAACACCAACACAAACAAAACAACACAAACAAAAACACAACACAACACAAACACAACAGAACACAACACAAACCGGGACGGCTATATTAAAATTGTATATCTTCTTTTAGTGTGGTGCAGGTGTCTATAAAAGAGCTTTCTGAAACCTATCTGTAAAGAAACATGACATGTGTGTTTAATAATCGGGATATACCCGGCATTGCCCACCCTAACCACAACCAACCAAAACCAAAACAAAACTAAAGAAAGGAAACATAACATAAACCAAAACACTAATATAAACGATAACACAAACCCAAACCCAACCTCAAACACAAACGAAAACACAAAACCAACCACAAACACAAAGAATAAACACAAACGAAAACGAAAAAGAAAGAACGAAAACGAACCAAATCAAAACGCAAACCCAACCACTAACGCAAACCCAAATCGTACCATTCTGGGGCGCCGGCGGAATCGCCAGTTTCAGCTTAATAAACGACTATAATATCCCAACTTATTTATAGTTTTTTGCACTCCCTTAAACGAACATAGGCACCAAACCGAACACGGGAATGCCCGGGGCCCCAAATAGCACCCGGTCTGGGCGCCTGAGGACTCCCGGATTCGATTCAGTTAAAGACTATATCAACCTTTCTTATCAATACTCTATCGCACTGTTTAAAGCGAAATTATGCACCATAGCGCTCACAGGATAGCCCAGGGCGCCAAATTGAACCCTGGTGAGGCGCCGGCGGATGCGCCTGTTTCAATTTAAGGAACAATTATAATACTCCAAGCCTCCAAGCGTATCCGTAAATGAAAAGAAATAAACATATAGGACATGTAGGACATGTAGGACCTGGCTTATTAACTGTTATTGATTTAAAAAAAAAAGTAAACAGTAAGTTCAGTGTATTGAATAAATAAAAGGCAGTATTAAAAATACCTACAACATTGCACTTAATCAATCCCAGCTAATTATGTAAATTTTTTTTCCTAACACCAAAACAAAGTAATAAAAAGTAAATTCTTCCTCCCCCGGCCGATTTAATGGTTTTTTAAAGGGAAGTAACTGTGTTTTCCAAATCAAGGGACGTTATGAGAACTAAATGCAAATACATTTCAGACACAATTTTAGAAATTTTATAAACGTTGATACACTTTTTTTTAAATTTTATGTAATGTTCATAATTGAAAATTATTATTCTAAGTATATAAAATGAAAATTGTTTTTAAAGACTTTCAATAGTAATTTTTTAACTCATAAATTTAGACCATGAGTACTTTAATAATCTAACACTAGACTCCGTGGAAGTATCAAATTTTTTCGTTTTTTGTTATATTCCTTTGTTACAAACAAACATTTTACAAACAAACATACATAATTGAACTTTATATATTAGATTCGAGAAAGTTTAGGGGAGATCACTCCCGGTTTATTCAAAAATTAATAAGTTAAATGAAAACATTTTGTTTTTTAATTACTATTTAAAAGTGCGTCTTACAAAATAACATACGTTTTTAAATGTATTAATCTATTATAAATAAATTAAGTTACAAAAAAACTTGAGAGACGAAACTGAATAAAGGTTTCTCCATAAATGACGCCACACTCGTCGCGGGGAGGGGGGGAGGGTCCGTAATTTTGTGATGGTGTGTGATGAGGGATAGGGGGGGGATGGGTTCAGACGGCACACTTTAACATTATAAAAACGCGATTTTAGAAAACGAGTTTTAGCCGTTATTTCGCTTTTAAGAAAACTGTTTTAATAAATTGTAATAGGAATCTATATATATAATTCTCTTCTGGGAGACGCTAAAAAAACAAGTTGTAAACGCGCTCCCTACCAGCCCCACCCCTACATGGTCTGGTGAGCTGTGGTTCACTCTAAATGTTTACAAACAGCCGGGTTTAGTGACGACTATTAGGGGCAGATAATTTATTTTGAAACTATTTTAAGAGTAGGGGGGGGGGGGTATAACTAAGTGGAGTTTACTTTAACGGAGGGGGGGGGGGAGGAGGTGGGGGGTTATCGTCCTTAACGAGCTACTAATAGTGTTTTAAAGAAATATTTTCAGTAGCAGCGTTGGTAGTGTCGAATTCACAAATTATGAATAACTGAAAAGTAGAAAAAACAACTACTAAATAGCGGCGTATGATATGCCGCGGGTCGGCTCGTTGATTAAAATACTCTATGTTGACAAAATTCAGACAAGATTGTGGAAAAAAAGACCGTATTTAAAGAAAAATCCAACTGCAATTTTGATTGGGGTTGTAGCTGAGGTGGGACGTCATTTTTTGGGGGGGGGGGTGTCTGCTTTTTTTGTGACAATATGTGACGGAAAGAAGGGCGGGGAAGTAAAAATCGCAAAAAAAAAAGCATGGCGTCATTTATGGAAGACCCCTAATGGAAACCATAAGCAATAAAAGGCCAGCTACAGATAAATAGAACTGATAGGCTTGCCACATTGACGCATTTCGACCCAATTCGACAGCTTAACATTTTAAAACACATTATTCACGTCTTTAATCAGTTTGATCATTATATATTGCATATTTTGTAATGGAATCTGTTAAATTATAATAATTTGATTACAAATTTAGTCTACCCATTGGAGGTAAATAGCTACTAGCGGATTCAAAAGGTTTAAAAATATATTTGGTCGCTATGTTACTCGTTTTCCTACAAATATAAATAAACCGGTAGTGATCTCCCCTAAACTTTCTCGAATATTCTTATATAAAACAACAGGGGATGGTAACTGGGGATATAGTTATGATCTTTAATCCATTTTAAATACTGAAACTTTTAAAAATAGAATAGAATCTCAGTAAAAAACAATTGCGCACCAAGCGAACGCCTAATAAAGGTGTGTATAATAGTGCGCAATAGTATTAGTACTTTATAAATTTACATTAGTTTTTTGAGAAATCGGAAGTAGCATAAAGTACTACTTCCGGTCAACGGAAATTACTCAAAATTTAACAGAAGGTAGAGAATTAGATCTTTTACTTACATGTGAAATTTCATTTATCTATCTGAAATAGTACTCAAGTTATAGGCTTTTGAAAAATTCAAAGTAGAAAAAGTACCACTTCCGGTTATCCGAAATCGCTCAAAAGTTGAAACGGATCTACGATTTTGATATAATACTTGTAACTGAAATTTCATCAACCTAGCTGTAACGGTACTCAAGTTATCGTGTTTACACACGGACACACACACACACACACACACACACACGGACACACAGACATACGGACAAGATTGCAAAATTATGTTTTTCCGTATCAGTGAGATGTAAAACGTCGAGATTTGCAAAAATCTCGATTTTTTTTTTGCACGATTACAAGACTTTCTCTATACTTCGTATATACGAGAAAGTAAAAAAAGAGAACGAAGTTCAGTCCAAAATACGCAATTTAAAAATAAAATACATCCAGAAAAAAAAAGTTATTTAAATACATATAGCCTACACATGCGTATATATACTTACACAATGTATGTAGGATATATATATATATCTATATATATATATATATATATATATATATATATATATATATATATATATATATGCCTATATATATATGCCTATATATAGATTTTTCGCGGAGGGGGGGGGGGGGGGGGGTGATAACATTAAGTGCATCACCGGGTGACACCCGACCTAGCGACACCACTCCGTAAAATTGATAGTTCGCCCTGGGCGACTAAATATATCGCAACTTCTGTGTTTATTACGTTGTCGCATAGGACGCCAAATCGCCCCATACCGGGACGCCGGCGGACGCGCCTGATTCAATTTAGTGAACGACTATAATACCACATTATATTATTTATATAGGCCTGCATAGTCTGTTATACTCTTTAAACGATCATTTGCTCTATAGCGCTCACGGGACGGCCCGGGGTGATAAATTTCCTCATGCCGGGGCGCCAGAGGACGCGCCTGATTCGATAAAGTACACGATTATTGTTGCCCATTGTGTCTTAAGTATATAGATTTTTTAAAAACAAACGTAGGCGCCATAGTACTCACAGGGGAGCCCAGGGCGCTTCGGGACACGCAATGACCGGGGTGCCGGCGGCTGTGTCTGTTTCAGTTTTACCGCTGAATATAGTAGTACCTCTTTCCTGCTATGCGGGTCGCTCGATTAACAGATACCAAGTGCTAGTATAGCCGCTCTGGAACCCTGGACGCAAGACTGTGACAAAAAATCGCACCATCTCGGGCGCCGTTATTAAGAATATTTTTTTCGCATAAACCTTCTCGGGTGTATACTCTTCAAATGTTCCAAGTTTCATGGCACTCGGATAAACGTTCCATCTTTTTTAAATTTACCGTATATAGTAAAAAATCGCCCCCTTCCGAAATTAAAGAAAAAAAATATTTTTTTTTGCAGAAACCTCTCTTGCGTACTGTCAAACAACTTCACAAAGTTGCATGGCGATCGGATAAAAGTTTAAGTAATGCATGAAAGACAGACAAACATATATATATATATATATATATATATATATATATATATATATATATATATATATATATATATATATATATATATATATATATATATAATCAGTTATTAATTAATAGGTAGTTTTTATTAATGGCAATTACACATTTATGCGCCCTTTTAAGATTAGCGCCCTAGGCGACCGCCTGGTTTGCCTTATAGATAGCGCCGGCTCTGACGACACTACACTACAATACACTACAACCTCTACACTACGCTTCGCTCTGTGTTAAAGTAGACAACACTACACTACACATTCAATACAAAACAAACACGCCCTGATTTCTCACGCAGAGTGGCAGACTGCAAACAGTCTTTCGTCATCCTCTTGGGGCTGGTGACTGGATTCTATACAGATCAACTCAGCCAGCACAATTTGAAAGGTAAGTATTTCTTGGTTTAATTTGAATTCAGTTATAGGCTGCAGTGTATTAGGGGGGCGGGCTGAGGGGACTCAAGCCGGGGCCCCCCGATTTTTCGGGGCCCCCAAATTCT